>NC_042980.1:2388318-2688318 GCF_901001165.1 Salmo trutta | reverse complement strand
TGTTGAAAGGAATACAGCATAAATCATTTTTCTTTGTTAGGTTATGGTTCGGGTCCACTTTAAGAGGGATGTTACCTTGGGACAACAGGGTTCCGAATGCAGAAGTAAAACCTGAGTATTACACGCAGGCCATATCATTTCTGAATATACACATAAAGGAAATGGAAAGAGAGGTCTTATTAGACCACAGGAAAATGTATGAAATAATGAAAAATTGGGAGCAGAGATGAGGCTGATCTGAAAGCAGTTAATTGGGAGGGGATACAACCAAAATGGATGGATAATGAGTGCAAGGATTTGGGATGGCTGTGTGCTTTAAATAGGTTGGCTGTAAAGGAGAGGATGTATAGACAACTGTGCGGTGAACGCAGAGTGCCCCAGGTGTAAAAAAAGTGAAACAGTAATGCACGTATTCTAGGAGTGTGGTTTTGCAAAACATTTCTGGGGAAAGTGCGCACCTTTCATTAACATGGTCTGCAACAAGATTGTTTTGAATGGTAAGAATAGTGTATGGAGAGGAGATCCTAACATTGCCAAAGAAAGAGTTTAGAGCAGTGTGGAGTATTATCAGTTTGGGGAAGCTGGTACTGTGGGAAAAAAGAAATGTGTGTATTAAAAAGGAGAAAGATACAACGGTACCAGCAGATGCCTTTTACTTGCTTGTATGGAAGTTAAGAAATGTGATTGAAATGGACAAATACGAGCATGGGGAAGACATTTGTAAAGGCATTTGGGGAAGTGTAAAACTTGCATGAAACTGGAAAAGTATTGATGGAAAAAGAATGTCACAGTAAATTGAAAATTTTTGTATTAATAAAAAAAATACAAATCTGTTCTTATCAGTTTAATATCTGATACGTCCCCCATCGGGGGACTACATATTAAATAGATTTTTCGAACAGGGAGTCGGAAATGGGGCTTGCTCCGTCCGCTCTACGCATCGACCCGGTAATGCAGTACCTCCGGGAACGGTGCAACACTTTTCTCCCATTGTCAAGGACAACAAAAATACACAAAGCTATGTAGAACAGCTAGCAGAAGAGAAGGAATGAAAAAAGAAGAAACATCCAAACTGAAAGAAGGGCGAAGCGCCCTTCATGGGGTCCCCCATTTTAGGGAAAAAGCAGGTAAGACAGGTTATTTATGGGGTGAGGGATGGACAGGGTAGAGTAGTTAGGGAGCCAGAGCAGATGGTCAGGGTGGAAACTGACCATTTCCAGGGGTTTTTCCAGGAGAGGGTAGTAGAAAAAGTGTTCTTAGAACACTTGTCCCGGCGTGTGCCGGAGAACATTAGAAAAGCGATGGAAGCCCCGATAACACTAGAGGAGGTGGAGAGCGCCCTCAAGAGGATAGGGAAAGGGAAGGATGTGCTGCCGGCTGAGTTTTACCTCAAATTTTGGGGTATGCTAGGACCGGTGGTCCTTGAAGTCCTGACGGCCGTTCGAGACTGGAGTCCCGGGCAGGTCAATGGCTGTAGGCGTGCTGTCCCTCCTCTACAAGAAAGGGGACGCCGCCGACCTTAGCAACTGGCGGCCGTTGACCATGCTGTGCGTAGATTATAAGATTCTAGCTAAGGTCATGGCAGACCGTTTGAGCACAGCCCTTCCCTACATTGTCCATGAGGATCAAACGTGTGGGGTAGAAGGCCATTCTATTAGGTGGAACCTCCAACTGATCAGGGACTCCTTCGTCTGGGTTGAGGATAGAAGTCTACCTCTGATGGTAGCGGCGCTTGATCAGGCCAAGGCTTTTGATCGCGTCAGCAGGGTTTTTATTTTCAGAGTGTAAGGTAGGTTAGGGTTTAGTGATCGCTTTATGAAGTGGATCAAGATTTTGTATGTGGGAGCGGGGTGCCGGGTGAGCGACGTGTTTGGCCTCTCCTCAGGGGTCAGGCAGGGATGCCCGCTCTCAGCACTCCTTTTCGCCCTCCATATGGAGGCCCTGGCGGCTGCCATTAGGGCTGACGTAGGGGTGGAGGGCTTGCTGGTCCCTGGGAGCGGCGGTTTGCGTGTTAAGGTGACACAGTACGTCGATGACACCACCTTGCTTTTGTGCAAGGACTCGTGCCTGCTAAGGTCTCTGGCCACAATTGGAGACTTTACCCGGGCGTCGGGAGCGGTCCTTAACAGATGACTTGGCGAGGTTAAGTATTTCGGCAGACGTGCCCGGGGAACTATCTCTGTAATGGGGCCCTGAGGATTCTTGGGGTCCATTTTGAGACCTCCGGCTCCGCGACACTGAACTGGAACACGAGAGTTGCTGTGGTACAGAGGAAGCTGGTAATGTGGAAGGCCAGATCCTTGTCTTTCTTGGGCAAGGTCCTGGTCCTGAAGGTGGATGTACTGCCTTCCCTTCTGTACTTGGCATACATCTATTCATTTCCAGCGAGCATGAGGGGGCTAGTAAGGCTCGTGTTTCAGTTCATGTGGGGGGGCCAGGGCTCGCATGCTCTCAACCATCGGGGAGGGAGGGAGGGGAGTTTCACACTTCCCACTCAAGCTGGACTCGATTTCTGCTTCGTTTTTGTTGAATGAGCTCGCTAATCCAGTGATTCATCCCTCTGGTTATTTCCTGCGGGTGTTTTTCTCGTACCAGGCGAGAAGGATAATGGTGTGGTCCAACACGGGTCCTCGGGCTGAACAGCTGCAGTGGCACTTCAGCCATGCAGCGAAGTGGCTACGTGCGCATCCCGAGGTTGAAGTCGCCCGAGTAGGTTTGGATCACAGACGCCTGTACGAGGAGGTCAGACGGACCGTTTGTGCTCCCCCTGTGGTGGATACCCCTGCTGTGGTCTGGGAGACCATACAGGCGCGGGGCATAGACAATCGTCTTAAGGATCTAAATTGGTTAAGCCTCCACAAGTGCTTGCCGGTAAGATCCATCATGTACCGGCATAGCTTGACACGGTCCCCCCTGTGCCCGAGACCAACTTGTGGTGGGGAGGAGACAATACGCCACATGTACTGGGACTGTGCTTTCGCAGGAGTAGTGTGGGCCAGGGCTCAGGGGTTGCTAGGGAGAGTGAAGGGGGGGGGGTTGTTTTAACATGGGCGAGGGTGGAGAGAGGGGTAGGGAGAGCAGGGGGGGTAGGTAGGGATCGTTTTCTGTTGTGGCTGCTTATCAGTCTTTTTAAGAAAGGGCTGTGGGATGCCAGGCAGGGGCTGGTTAACCTGTCTGGGCTAGGGGGCAGTATTTTCACGGCCAGATAAAAAACGTACCCGATTTAAACTGGTTACTACTCTTGCCCAGAAACGAGAATATGCATATAATTAGTAGATTTGGATAGAAAACACTAAAGTTTCTAAAACTGTTTGAATGGTGTCTGTGAGTATAACATAACTCATATAGCAGGCAAAAACCTGAGAAGATTCTAAGCAGGAAGTGCCCGGTCTGCGATGTTGTAGTTCTGCTTGTCTATCGAAACTACAGTGCCCGTGGGGTTATGTTGCACTTTCTAAGGCTTCCATTGGCTCTCTAAAGCTGCCAGAAAGTGGATTGGGGCATCACCTGTCTCTGGGCAAAGTATAGGAGCTCTGTTTGTCAATGGACTGCCTGAGGACAAAGGCACATGCAAGAGAGATCACCATTTTTTTCTTTCTCTCATTGAATGAATACAACGTTGTCCGGTTGGAATATTATCGCTACTTTACGAGAAAAATAGCATAACAATTGATTTTAAACAGCGTTTGACATGCTTCTAAGTACAGTAAAGGTACATTTTGAATTTTTTTGTCACGAAATGCGCTTGCGCGTTACTGTTTGGATAGTGACCTGAACACACAAACAAAACTGAGGTATTTGGATATAACTATGGATTATTTGGAACCAAAACAACATTTGTTGTTGAAGTAGAAGTCCTGGGAGTGCAGTTCTGGCTGGGATCTTTCCTCAGAACACTGAGGCTGATCCCAGTCTCTTTCCTGCTCCCCGCACACTATGTCCAGCTCCAGAAGTTAAGACTTTTTAAACTGGAGAAGAGGCAGTAACCAAAAAAAGAGGCAGTAACCATTTTAACTAAACATTGTGCTCTTCTCTCTCTTTTGCAGGAGCGGGAACCAGTGTGTCCCGTGCACGGGCTTGCTACAGGCGAGCCCACAACGGTTTGGCGCAACGTGGCCCATCCTGCTCTCCTGAACTGTCAATGGGACCTGTCCTGGATTGTCACCCACGAGATCCTCCAGGTCAGGGCCATTATGCACTCCCGGGGCATGGGGAGGACACCTGACCAGGCTATGGCCAAGAGGAGTCGGTGAGGCACTTGCTCTGGGAGTGCAGAGCTGCCAGGGACCTGTGGAAGGAAGCACTGTGGTCCTCCCATAACCTGCTGGTAGCGAAACGAGTAGAAAACACCCCCCAGGCAGTGGCCATGGTAGCCACAGTAGACCTGGGGTGGTACAGAAGGGGGCCTCGACCCCATAGGCGAAGGGTCCCCCACAACACCCAAGGTCCCGGCGGTCATGGCCTGACAGCGCTGCGGCGCCTAAGGGAGGGATCTCCTCTGGGCCCCGAAGGACAGGACGGTTATTGATTCGGAATAGCACTTTTTTAAACAAAATTACTTTTTTAAACATGTTTATATGTCTTAAATGTTTTACTTTTGTTAAATCATTTGTACACAATTTAAATGACTTTTACAGATTGGATGTTTCACAAGAAAAAATAAATTTATTCATGGTTGTTTCTATTGTTAACATGTACTTTTTAACAAATTTAAATGCTGTTTTATGTGTATAAATGTTGTACAAATATAACGGGCTTGCTACAGGCAATTTTCTTTTACAGTTGCTGCATTTGATCGGAGAGGCGATCATAGGCCAGAGGGCACCCGGGAAATTGTGCTCTGAGTTATTTTATTAAGTGTATTATTGTTGTTCTGTTTCACAATTATTTTATTTTGTCCTGGGTAAGGTGTTGGTCTTGGTGGTAGACTACAGGCCCGCTGGTCCTTTTCCTTTCTTTATTAATTTATATTTAGTTTTTCTTTTTTGCTTGTTCTGTTTTGCATTACACCTGTGTATCATTTTGTCTTCCCTTAGCTCGTCCCACTGTCTTCAGGTTTGTCTTGTCTGCTAGTCTGGTCTGCGATCTCATCTGATCTCGGAAGCTAAGCAGGGTCAGTGATTGAGGAAGTTGTTGCAGGCAAGTTGGTTTTGTAGGAGAGGGAATTGTTTGCTGCTTTTTGATATATATATATATATATATATATATATATATATTTAGTTTGGCAATTTGTTTGAAATATATTTTTTTAATTATTAGTTGAGTTGATTTTCACCAGCTTATGGTGTTGGGGGAAAGGTCTCTTTGTGTAACCGGACGGATTACAATGGCTTCTATGACCATCGCGAGGAAACAAAGAGTGCGGGACATGGAGAAAATAATCCTGGTGCACCACCGTCGAGGGAAAAGTTCTATGATAGGGTTTTTACTGTGGTGGTGGATATCACTGGGAATCATAAACTAACGATGGAATTGCTGTGAGGGATAAAGGAGGCATGCGGAGCGGTGACAGGGTGCAGATGCAAGGGGGATCAGGAGTACGAGATAACGATGTCACATGTCCATGGGAAGGAGTGACTGATGGATGGACTGAAAATCAAATCGTGTACGGTAATGGCGAGGGACATTTCATCGGATGAACTGGTGGCGTCCTTCATGAATTTATCCGTGTATATTAGCGATGATGCTATTGTTGCCAAATTAGACGAATGGGGTGTGTCGGCGGTTTCTGATTTAGAGAAGATTATGGCTGGTAACGGAGATCGCGGATGTCACAAGATTCTGCAAGGTCCGGTTCATAGACGTGATGTGCTCGCTACCGTATTCTGCAAAGTTTGAGATGTTGGAGAGGCCTGAATACTTCCGTGTGATACACGACAGGCAAGTTAAAGTGTGCCGAGTTTGTATTCTGCCTGGCCACGTAGTCCGGAACTGCCATGATTTTTTTATGCCGGCGATGAGAATACAAGGGCATTATGTGAGAGTGCGTCGCGAAAGCGGAAAGACCTTGCAATGGCTGTGGTGAGTGTGGCATCCACTGCATGTGTACTGGGCCGACAGACGGTGTTGACATTGAACAACAGGAGGAGGTGGTAGAAGAGAGTGTGACAGAGGAGAGGACGGGAGGGAGAAAAAGGAGGCCAGGATGGTGAAGGAGAAGAGGGTGATGAATCTACTGTGGCAGATGGAATTGGGTCTAGCATGGACGGAGAGTTCTTGGACGCCGTCATCGAAGATGGAAAGGAGCCTGAGGGTGGAGGAGGAGTGTTGGCCAAGGATCCGTCTGAAGGTGCAGGAGGTGAAGGGCGAATCCTCGAAGAGGAAGGACTCTGTGCGTGACGTGTCGACAGATTGAAGTCCAAAGAGTGAGGAAAGAAGCGAAGGAAAGGAGGCTGGTCAAGCGGTGGATGGATTTGCTTTATTTTAATAATGGTAGGGAGAGGACGTGTGGGGTTGCTATTTTAATTAAGCTGGAAAGTGTGCAGAATATTAGAGAAGTGCACACAGGTGAGGGTAGAATTTTAAGTATTACCTTTTTTAAATGTTTATGCACCTAATAATGACATTGACCGAGACGTGTTTTTCAGTCACTTGAGTAACATTTTGTGGGTATGGGTTGGGGGATTTTAAAATGTGTGAGACTAAACTGGACACGTCAAGGAGTACATTGTTGTGCTCTGATCCGACTAGGCTAGTCTTGCTGGGGGTAATGAAGGATCACTGAGTGATGTATGTCGGGGTATGCATCCAGGTGAGAGAGCTTTCTCAAGGAGGCAGGTTGTTTTAAAACGGTCTCAGGCAAAGCCGCATTGGTTATTGTTCAGCGGCTGTAAATATGGTGCAATATGTTCACAAGATTAGGTATGATTTACATTTATGTGATTATTCCTCTTGGGCTCCTGCTGGGTCATAGTGTGCCTACTAGAGGGGGTGGTGTACGTTGTTTGAATGCTGAGCTACCAAAAGAAGAAAAATATATTGATATGATTGCCGATTGTATTAAACAGAGAAATGTTTAGTGATTTTAAATGTGTTAATATTGGATTGTGGTGGGAGGGTCTAAAAGAGAAGGGTTAGAGGGTTGAGTTGACTATGCAAGACGGAGGAATTTTATTTTAAAGAGGGAGCGGATAGCTTTGAATAAACGACTTGACATTGAGCTGGAAAAAGTTGATACGGTGGAGGGTTATGATGTGGCAGGCTTTATGGAAGCTCAGGCTGCTGTACATAACTTTGAAAAGAGTGCATGTATGGGGGCAATGGGGGGGTGGCGATCAAGGCTGTAGTGATGGAGGTTTTAGGTTTTATTGATGCTAAATTATCTGATGCTGAACGAAAAATGTATGACAAAGATATGACATTGATGGAGATACGGGAGGCTGTCTTGGCCAGTAATAGGAATAAAAGTCCGGGATCAGATGGGCTGAAAAGTGAGTTTTATCAATTTGTGGATATTTTAGCATCTGTATTGTTGGACGTGTATGTGTACATGGAACGGGCACAGGTAGTTCCAGAATCATTGTCCACAAGATCGTTAAATATTATAAAACAAATGGAGCAGGGAGAAGCTGGAAAATTTTAGGCCTTTAAGTTTACGGAATACTGATAAGATTTTGGCAAGGGTTTTTGCTAACCGTGTTAATAAAGTGATGGGAGTATCATATCTGACTCAGACGTACAGTGTTCCTGGGAGGGATATTACTTGTACAATAAGGGATGTTGTTCAACATATGACTGAGGGAGGCATAGTGCTTAGCCTAGATTTGAACAAGAAAACTAACTTGTGAAGTGTGAAAGTAAGCCTGTAATGTAAATGCAGGGATGAAGGTAAAATGTGTGTAAGTGTTAAAGGTCCACCTAAACAAAAACAATCAACCAGATCACAAAACAAAATGGTGCTTGTGGAGAGAGAGAGAGGAGAGAGGCAGGACTGGGCATCAGGACCTTTTATCACCTAGTTGATCCCAAACCCAGGTGCAACTTGTCACCTTAATAACAACCCAATCAGCTCCACCTGTCCCCAATCTGCAAATATAAACACAAACAGAGGAGGAGGCAGGGAAACCGAGGGGGTGTAACACCCCATCCAATGAAAATCAGGAACTAACAAAGACCTGAAAACAAAACCCACAACCACACCAATACACCTGGTCAAAAACCATAACTAATAAAGGTTCAGACACAAAATACTATAAAAACCATAAAGGTAAGAGGCCCACCGGATGCCCATGGTACCAACCCAACCAAATCACCTGACCCCATCCAACATCAGCAACCACGGTACCTGGAAGCAATTTAAGAGAAAGAAATGGAGACCAAGTGACAGGAGAGTAGAAGCCAGAGCAACAGGAAGGACAAAATAAACCCTGTACAGACCACCAACCAAAAATTAAAACAAACAATGAAGGCGTCCGAAGATCGACTAAATCGGTGCACGGGAAAGCGCATCAGCCACCACATTATCCACACTTTTTACATGTCGTACATCCAAATGGAACGCCTGCAGGAACAAACACCAGCGCATAATCCTGCGATTTGGGCAAAGCATGGTGTGCAAGAAAGTAAGTGGGTTGTGGTCAGTGTAAAGCACAATAGTGACCACACATATGCTGCAACGCCCAGATTAAAACAAGGGCCTCCTTCTCCCCCACTGAATAATTCAACTGATAGTTATTTCTCCCAAAAGTTTAACAGCTAACAGGATGTTCAACACCCCCATCTGCTTGAAGCAACACTACACCTGCCCCTAAGTTACTGGCATCCACATATAGGCTGAAGGCAGTTCCAATCATGGGGCTGCCAACACAGGGTCAGAGCTAAGAAGCAGTTTCACATTTTCAAAAGCACTCTGACAGCAGGAAGACCAGATTAATTCCAAGATGGCGTAGCAGTCAGACGTCTTTGTCTTTTTGTGTGCCTTGTATATATCTTTTTAAAATATTTTCTTAAACCTCAACTTCTAAATACTCTCCTGCAACCCGCCTCACCCAATGTGGCGTGGATCTGTTTTTTTCTAAAGTATTTCTATTTACTTCGGATCTGGAATCCCTCAACTGAAGCTAGCCAGCTAATTTATCTACCTACCTGCTATCAGTCAGCAAACCACTGCTAGCGGTCATCAGCTAAACTTTAGCTCGGAAAGCTCTCGCCAGTTCGGAA
Organism: Salmo trutta; assembly: GCF_901001165.1. Classification (NCBI taxonomy): domain Eukaryota; kingdom Metazoa; phylum Chordata; class Actinopteri; order Salmoniformes; family Salmonidae; genus Salmo; species Salmo trutta. The sequence goes on along the minus strand of NC_042980.1, from coordinate 2,679,159 downwards.
AACGTGACTCAAACCAGAGCATGACGGACCTATTTTTTTTCTCTCGATATCCACGGATTCCTACCGCAAACTCTCAACATTTTCATCTGGATCTTCGCAACTAGCTAACCGCAATCCCGGGTGACTACTCCTGGCTAGCGTTTCCATCCCGGAGCAAGCACCAATTAGCCTGAAGCTAGCCCGGCTTGGGCTCCTGGGCTACCACTGAAGCTACAATATCCGGACCTCTTCTACTGCTGGTACAGGCACGGAACCCCGCCGATCCACTACGACTGGAATACCGGCATAATCTGCCCGAGGATTCCAACAGGCCCCTCAGGCGCAATGTCCGCTGAAGACCAGCAGCTACTTGGAATCCTACTAATCCATGACTGGTCTATCGACGTCACGGCACGAAGAGGCAAAAACAGACTTACCTCCATCGCGACATCCCCCAAAGGCCCTTCTGCTAACTTGCTAGCCCTGGTCAACTAACTGCTAGCTTGTTAGCACCGGCCTGCTGACTGTCTGAATCACCGTGTCCCCAGCCAGCACAACCACTCACTGGACCCATATGTTCACTTGGCTATGCATGCTTCTCTCTAATATCAATATGCCTCGTCCATTACTGTCCTGGTTAGTGATAACTGTCTTATTTCACTGTGGAGCCCCTAGTCCTGCTCAATATGCCTTAACCAACAATGTTGTTCCACCTCCTACATATGCGATGACATCATCTGGTTTAAAAGTCTCTAGAGACTATATCTCTCTCATTACTCAATGCCTAGGTTTACCTCCAATGCACTCACATCCTACCTTACCTTTGTCTGTACACTATGCCTTGAATCTATGGTATTGTTCCTAGGAACCTGCTCCTTTTACTCTCTGTTCCGAACGTGCTAGACGGCCAGTTCGTATAGCCTTTAGCCGTACCCTTATCCTACGTCTCCTCTGTTCCTCTGGTGATGTGGAGGTTAATCCAGGTCCTGCAGTGCCTAGCTCCACTCCCACTCCCCAGGTGCTCTCATTTGTTGACTTTTGTAACCGTAAAAGCCTTGGTTTCATGCATGTTAACATTAGAAGCCTACTCCCTAAGTTTGTTTTATTCACTGCTTTAGCACACTCTGCCAACCCGGATGTCCTAGCCGTGTCTGAATCCTGGCTTAGGAAAACCACCAAAAACCCTGAAATCTCCATCCCTAAATACACTGCTCAAAAAAATAAAGGGAACACTTAAACAACAATGTAACTCCAAGTCAATCACACTTCTGTGAAATCAAACTGTCCACTTAGGAAGCAACACTGATTGACAATAAATTTCACATGCTGTTGTGCAAATGGAATAGACAACAGGTGGCAATTAGCAAGACGCCCCCAATAAAGGAGTGGTTCTGCAGGTGGTGACCACAGACCACTTCTCAGTTCCTATGCTTCCTGGCTGATGTTTTGGTCACTTTTGAATGCTGGCGGTGCTTTCACTCTAGTGGTAGCATGAGACGGAGTCTACAACCCACACAAGTGTCTCAGGTAGTGCAGCTCATCCAGGATGGCACATCAATGCGAGCTGTGGCAAGAAGGTTTGCTGTGTCTGTCAGTGTAGTGTCCAGAGCATGGAGGCGCTACCAGGAGACGTGGAGGAGGCCGTAGGAGGGCAACAACCCAGCAGCAGGACCGCTACCTCCGTGCAAGGAGGAGCAGGAGGAGCACTGCCAGAGCCCTGCAAAATGACCTTCAGCAGGCCACAAATGTGCATGTGTCTGCTCAAACGGTCAGAAACAGACTCCATGAGGGTGGTATGAGGGCCCGACGTCCACAGGTGGGGATTGTGCTTACAGCCCAACACCGTGCAGGACTTTTGGCATTTGCCAGAGAACACCAAGATTGGCAAATTCGCCACTGGCGCCCTGTGCGCTTCACAGATGAAAGCAGGTTAACACTGAGCACATGTGACAGAGTCTGGAGATGCCGTGGAGAACGTTCTGCTGCCTGCAACATCCTCCAGCATGACCGGTTTGGCGGTGGGTCAGTCATGGTGTGGGGTGGCATTTCTTTGGGGGGCCGCACAGCCCTCCATGTACTCGCCAGAGGTAGCCTGACTGCCATTAGGTACCGAGAAGAGATCCTCAGACCCCTTGTGAGACCATATGCTGGTGCGGTTGGCCTTGGGTTCCTCCTAATGCAAGACAATGCTAGACCTCATGTGGCTGGAGTGTGTCAGCAGTTCCTGCAAGAGGAAGGCATTGATGCTATGGACTGGCCCGCCCGTTCCCCAGACCTGAATCCAATTGAGCACATCTGGGACATCATGTCTCGCTCTATCCACCAACGCCACGTTGCACCACAGACTGTCCAGGAGTTGGCGGATGCTTTAGTCCAGGTCTGGGAGGAGATCCCTCAGGAGACCATCCACCACCTCATCAGGAGCATGCCCAGGCGTTGTAGGGAGGTCGTGGAGGCCACACACACTACTGAGCCTCATTTTGACATGTTTTAAGGACATTACATCAAAGTTGGATCAGCCTGTAGTGTGGTTTCCCACTTTAAGTTTGAGTGTGACTCCAAATCCAGACCTTCATGGGTTGATACATTTGATTTCCATTGATTATTTTTGTGTGATTTGTTGTCAGCACATTCAACTATGTAAAGAAAAAAGTATTTATCAAGATTATTTCATTCATTCAGATCTAGGATGTGTTATTTTAGTGTTCCCTTTATTTTTTTGAGCAGTGTATAACATTTTCCGCCAAGATAGAACTTTCAAAGGGGGCGGAGTTGCAATCTACTGCAAAGATAGCCTGCAGAGTTCTGTCTTACTATCCAGGTCTGTACCCAAACAATTTAACTTCTACTTTTAAAAATCCACCTCTCTAAAAACAAATCTCTCACCGTTGCCGCTTGCTATTGTTAGGTTGCGTCAATTCGAATCTGGTATCAGAACAAAATAGTCAGCACATAGTAATTTCTGATTTCTTTGTACTTTATTAATGCTAACACTTGAATGGTAAATATATACTGCCCCCTATCCCGAAGAAGTTAAGTAACTAAAATGTTGGTAACAACTTCTAATGAGCTGGCTAGAGCTATGGCATACAACTAGCTAGCAAGCTAAAGCAGCCAGCTTGTCTAGCTAAAAGTAACTACCAGCAAATGGTTTGGCTAAACTAACCTTAGCTAGCATCACACTGACAGTACACTAGCCTAACTAGTAACATTAACCTTAGTTATCTTATTAACTGAGGTTGCTAGCTAGCTAGCAAACTAGGCTACTGTACAGGCTAGTGACTTTACATTTCTAAATTAGATCCAGACTATTTGAGAGGGCTTCTATTCGGCTACACATGGCCAAGCTATAGCCAGGCTAAACATGGCAAATGGCTTCACATGACCAAGCTATAGCCAGGCTCTTAGCTAATGCTATTATAATGTAATTAGCTAGCTACCCATTGTAGTTAGCTAGCCATCAAAAAGTTAGCTGACAGTTGGGTAACCAATGTAAACTGGCTAGCCTACCAACCACTGTCAGCAAACTGGCTTATCCTGCTATGGCAACGATTAACATGCCTTTTGCATCTGTTACATTGTTATCTAGATAATAAACCAAGTGAAGATAATATAATTTGCAAAATACAACTAGCTAGCTAAAAAACAGCAGAAAAACTTAAAAGAAGGTTATCCAATACCTCCAGAAGTAAGGCCTGCTCAAGAAATCTCTGAGGTGTCCTATCTGTGGTCACAAGCAGAAAATGATCTGGCATGTGTGCAAAGCACAGGAGGTTGGTGGCACCTTATTTGGGGAGGACGGGCTCGTGGTAATGGCTGGAGCGGAATCATGGAATGGCATCAAATACATCAAACACATGCTTTAATGCCATTCAATTGTCTCCATTCCAGACATTACTATGAGCCATTTTCCCCTCAGCAGCCTGCACTGGTGCAAAGATGGATACGTAAGGTAAGTTAAAACCTCTTGACGGTCTCGTCCCGTAAGCGGGACGAACATCCAGCGAAAAACTCCTATCGACATTAGCATAATGAAATTTAATATATATATTTTTTCAAATATAGGACTGTCTCATATCGTTTTATAGATACACCTCTCCTGAATCGACCCACGTCGTCCGATTTCAAAAAGGCTTTACAGCAAAAGCAAAACATTAGATTATGTTAGAGGAGTACATGGTAAAAGTAGCCACATAGCCATTTTCCGACCAACCACATGCATCACAAATAACCAAAAAACTGCTAAATGCAGCACTAACCTTTTACAAACTTCATCAGATGACACACCTAGGACATCATGTTACACAATGCATGCATTCTTTTGTTCGATAAAGTTCATATTTATATATAAAAACAGCATTTTACATCGGCGCATGACGTTGACTAACTATTTTCCCTCAAATGCATCCCGGGAAACAGTGCTACAATTTACTCAATTACTATTCGAAAACATTTTTAAAATGTAATATTGTCATTCTAAGATTTATAGATGAATATCTCTTGAAAGCACCTGTAATACCAGATTTAAAAATAACTTTACTGGGTAATCACACTTTGCGATAAAAGGGGATGCGATACTCAGAAAATTACCTAGTAAATACAGCTCGGCGCCATCTTGGAACAATCGCACATCACATCTAATCTTGTATACTATTGTCAATAATCCCAGGAATCCCAGGTCCACAACAAATGTATTTTCGTTCGAAAAAGTCCATCCTTTATGTTCCATTAGCTTGCTGTTGTTAGCGCGTCTGAAGACTGCTCCAAAACCTTCGTCGGCCGCGGGACAGCAATTTCGAAAAAAAACATTTTTCCCCCATTTAGGTTTGTTCAAACATGTCAAACGTTGTATAACATAAATCTTCAGGGCCTGTTTCAACAAGAGAACCAATAAGATTCGAGGGGGACGATTGCATTGTGTTTCAAAACGTTTCGAAAGGAGGGGGTAGACAGGGCCGCCGGCGTCGTAATGGTGATGGCCCTCCTCCTGTGACCAATTTCAACAGACTCTCATTCTGTCAGTTTCCACAGTAGAAGGCTCAAACCACTTTGTAAAGACTGGGGACATCTAGTGGAAGCAATAGAAAGTGCTCAATGAACCATAGCTCACGGTGTGATTAATAGGCAAAGATGTGAAGTTGAGTCCACAATTCAGAATTCCACTTCCTGTTTCGATCGGTCTCGGGGTTTTGACTGCCATATGAGTTCTGTTATACTCACAGGCACCATTCAAACAGTTTTAGAAACTTTAGGGTGTTTTCTATCCACAAGTATTAATTATATGCATATCCTAGCTTCTGAGTTTGAGTAGTAGGCCGTTTAAAATGGGCACGATTTTTTTTCAAAATGCGCTGTGGCGCCCCCTATCCTAGGGTAACGTCAAGTTACAACTGGTATTGATTGGCCTATAGAACTTTGGGAAAGTTTGAAATGAGAAGTACTGTAAGAAATGTTTGAATATGTAAGTATACAGTGAATCAAACTTTTCTCTTGAGCTGGTATGTAGCATAGTTAGCATGACTCATAGGTTCTAGGTGTGTACACAGCCAGGCCAGGCAGACATTTACCAGTGAAGGCTGGTGGGAGGAGCTATAGGAGGACGGGCTCATTGTAATGGCTGGAATGGATTTAATGGAACAGGGTCAAACATGTGGTTTCTATATGTTTGATACCATTCTATCACGACTCTGGATAAGACCCAGCTGCAGACACAGGAGGTGGACAGTTTGAATCTCAGGCAAATGGCAGATCAAGGGCAGGCAGAGGTCAATAATCCAAGGCAGAGTCAATCAGAGACAGAATGGCAGGCAAGGTCATGGCAGGCAGAATGTTCAGAACCGGGAAGACTAGAAAACAAAACTAGCGAAACATGAAAAACTAGCGAAACATGAAAAACATCTTGACCTGACAGGACAAGACAAACTGGTAACAGACAAACAGAAAATACAGGTATAAATACACAGGGGATAATGAGGAAAAATAGGAGACACCTGGTGGGGGTGTAGACAAGCACAAGACAGATGAAACCGATCAGGGTGTGACACTGTTCCGTTAATTCCATTCCAGCCATTACAATGCGCCCGTCTTCCTATAGTTCCTCCCACCAGTCTCCTCTGACATCGACCCATTTAATATTTCACCAGCCGGAACACATTTTTTTAAATGTTGCAGTGAACATGCATTGAATAGAATAATCTAATAACACTAAGAAAGTTTTGGATAATCCAATTTTTTGAAAGTTGTTTGGGGCTGCGAAGTCAGGGGCTGCATTACCAAAAAGGGCTTCCAAAAATTCCTAACACTTTTTTTGGTTTTGTTTTAACACTGGAATGGCATGCTTCATTGATGATTAAATATTTGGGCTAGTGGTAGACCTGTCAAGGTCAGAAAATAACAAACTTTGTTTGTTAAAACTGCTTTGGGCTAGGTGGGATGCTAGTGCCCCATCTCAACAACATCCGGTGAAATTGCAGAGCGCAAAATTACAAAAATTACATTCATTAAAATACAAGTGTCATACACCATTTGAAAGCTTAACTTCTTGTTAATCCAGCCACTTTGTCAGATTTAAAAAAGGCTTTACCGTGAAAGCATACCATGTGATTATCTGAGGACAGCGCCCCGCATACAAAAGCATTAAAAACATTTTCCAAACCAGCAGAGGTGTCACAAAAGTCAGAAATAGTGATAAAATAAATCACTTACCTTTGAAGATCTTCCTCTGTTTGCAATCCCAAGGGTCCCAGCTACACAACAAATGGTTGTTTTGTTCGATAAAGTCCTTCTTTATATTCCAAAAAAGTCAGTTTAGTTGGCGCGTTTGATTCACCCGTTCCACTCATTCAACATGCATTCAAATGAATCCCAAAAGTTACCAATAAACTTAATCCAAACAAGTCAAACAATGTTTCTAATCAATCCTCAGGTACCCTAATATGTAAATAAACAATACAATTTAAGAAGGAATGTAGTATGGTCAATATCGGAGATAAATAATGAGGTGCGCGCCCTCATCCACATGCGCCACAAGACTGCAGTCAAAATGAGAGCCACCTTGAAAAACTACAACTACTAATTCATTTTTCAAAAAACAAGCGTGAAACCCTTCCTAAAGACTGTTGACCTCTAGTGGAAGCCATGGGAACTGCAATCTGGGAGGATTTCCTTTGAATATCCCATAGACAAGCATTTCAATGGGTGGTGACCCAATAAAAACAATGCCTGGATGGATTATCTTTGGGTTTTCACCTGCCATATCAGTTCTATTATACTCACAGACATCATTTTAAAAACTTTAGAGTGTTTTCTATCCAATGCTACCAATTATATGCATATCCTAGCTTATGGGCCTGAGTAACAGGCAGTTTACTTTGAACACGTCAGTTATCCGAACTTTCGAATACTGCCCCCTAGCCTTAAGAAGTTGTCACCCACAGAAAGTGCTCTTTCAGCCCCCAATAAAATTAAGAATAACAACCATACACAAGGTACTGGTGAGTGTGGTGCTTTCTGCTAAGTAATTACATGTCAGTTAGTGTTCCGTGTGTCACGACTTCTGCCGAAGTCAGTTCCTCTCCTTGTTCGGGCGGTGTTCAGCGGTCGACATCACCGGTCGTCTAGCCATCGCCGATCCATTTTTCATGTTCCATTTGTTTTGTCTGGTTGTCACACTCACCTGGTTTCAATTCCCTAATTACATGTTGTATATGTTCCCTCTGTTTCCCCCATGTCCTTGTTGGGAATTGTTTATTGTAAGTACGTGTGCTTTATGTGACTGGTGCGATATGGGTTTTGTTGCCCATGTGTTTTGTTATTTTTGTATGCCGTTAGTTATGTACATTTAACAGCTCCGGCTATTTACCAAGTTCTGCTCTCCTGCGTTTGACTTCCATGCCACCAGTTACGCACCCCTGACACCGTGGAGTAGGTTAGTACAGAAGTGGAGTAAGGTATGGCAAGCAGGTCTCTCCAGGCTGAAAAGAATGTGGTTGAAGGACAAGTTAAAGTTGTGTTAACAAAAGCTGGGTCTCAATGGGTTGAGTCTGGGGCCTATCGTGGGTTTAATTTCTGAAAAAAATATTTGGGTTTCTATTGTCATATACTATTGATCTGATTTGTTAAGTTATTTGTTGCGATATTGCAGATTTGCACAGGGGCTACACTTGAGGCATGTTGATATGATAGAGGATGGCATTGCACGGAGCACAAGGACCCTGACAAGGATGACAAAAAGTCTGAGAAAGGTGAGAGGTGCATTGTGATTGTTACAGTTGTCGATCAACACAGAATTATGAGCAATTGTAACACTGAAAGAGCCACCAGCTTTGTTTACCTACCCAACCGGTCAGAGGTTTTACAACACCTACTCATTCAAGGGTTTTCTTTATTTTTACTGTTTTCTACATTGTAGAATAATAGTGAAGACATCAAAACTATGAAATAACACATATGGAATCATGTAGTAATACAAAAAAAGTTAAACAAATCAAAATATATTTTACATTTGAGATGCTTCAAATAGCCACCCATTGCCTTGATGACAGCTTTGCACACTCTTGGCATTCTCTCAACCAGATTCATGAGGTAGTCACCTGAAATGCATTTCAATTAACAGGTGTATCTTCATAAAAGTTAATTTGTGGAAGGCCAGCATCCCGGAGTCGCCTCTTCACTGTTGACGTTCAGACTGGTGTTTTGCGGGTACAATTTAATGAAGCTGCCAGTTGAGGGTCTTGTGAGGCGTCTGTTTCTCAAACTAGACACTCTAATGTACTTGTCATCTTGGTCAGTTGTGCACCGGGTCCTCACACTCTTCTTTCTATTCTCGCATGGAATAGCTTTCATTTCTCAGAACAAGAATATACGGACGGGTTTCAGAAGAAAGGTCTTTGTTTCTGGCCACTTTGAGCCTGTAATCGAACCCATAAATGCTGATGCTCCAGATACTCAACTAGTCTAAAGAAGGACAGTTTTATTGCTTCTTTAATCAGAACGACAGTTTTCAGTTGTGCTAACATAATTGCAAAAGGGTTTTCTAATGATCAATTAGCCTTTTAAAATTATAAACTTGGATTAGCTCACAAAACATACCATTGGAACACAGGAGTGATGGTTGCTGATAATGGGCCTCTGTACGCCTATGTAGATATTCCATAAAAAAAATCTGCCGTTTCCAGCTACAATAGTCATTTACAACATTAACAAAGTCTACACTGTATTTAGATCAATTTGAGGTTATTTTAATTGACAAAAAAAATTGCTTTTCTTTCAAAAAACAAGGACATTTATAAGGACCCCAAACTTTTGAATGGTAGTGTACGTTTTCCATAGCCACAGGCAGAACAGTTGAAACTGGAGCTGCAACACGACCAGGTGGACTGGGGATAGCCAAGAATCATCAGACCAGGTCATCATGAGGCAGGTCCTGCAGGAGGAGAGGGAGAGAGAGAATTAGAGGGAGCATACTTAAATTCACACAGGACACTAGATAAGACAGTAGATTGATTTTAAATCTAGATCTGGTTTTGGTATTTTTCATTTAAATGTACGCAGCCTGATGTAATTGTGTTTTCTGAAACCTGCCTCAGCAAGTCTGTTTTTGATAAGGATATTTGTATAAGTGGCTATATCGAGTTAAGAAAGGTGAGGGTGTGGCTATATATGTAAAAACGAAATTCCTTTTAAGTGTGGCAAAGTCTAAAACTATTTGTAAACCGTTGGAATTTCTTGCTTTGAATATTGAGGTTTCAAAGGATCTCTCTATAACTGTGATTGGCTGTTATAGACCCCCTTCTGCTCTCGGTGATGCCTTTTCTTCTCTGACGCACCTTATGTCTAAACTTCTTTACAGTGAAATGATCTTGATTGGTGATCTCAACTGGTGTTGGTTAAAGCCGGTGTCTGATGATTTAAAAATGTTTTGTAATTCTATGAATCTTACCCAGTTGATTAACTCACCCACTCTCCCAAATCTCAAATGCCCATAAAAATCTACCCTGATTGATTTGATATTGACAAAAGTTCCACATAAATATTCTGCGGTTGGTGTTTTTTGTAATGATTTAAGTGACCATTGCGCTGTTTTTGCTGTTAGAAATACGAAGGTTCATAAGACAAACCCACGTTTTATTCATAAGAGAAATTTGAAGTGTTTTAATGAGCAGGCTTTCCTTCATGATTTGTTTTATTTTGCCTGGAGCAAGATTGATCTTATCGCTGATGTGGAAACTGCCTGGAAATTCTTTCATGATGGTTTCTTCCAAATAGTAAACAAACATGCCCCATTCCACAGGTTCAGAGTTAAAGGGCAGGAAAATCCATGGTTTTCTTCTGAGCTGTCTTGTATTATTCACAAACGTAATCTAGCCTGGGCTAAAGCAAGGAAATCATGTTCTGATTCTGATTGGCTTATTTTTAGGCAGTTACGAAACAAGTGTTCTTTTCTTGTCAGGAAGGCCAAGTCGGAATATTTTATGTCTGTTACCACTGATAACCTGAATGACCCTAGAAAGTTTTGGAAGGCTATTAAGTCTATGTCTGGAAACAGTGATGTTAACGAATTACTGTCATGTGTATTGAAGGACTTTGTTGCTGTATATGACAAAACTGAAATGCTGAATTGTTTCAATGAGCACTTTGTATCATCTGGTAGGTTGTTTGATTCAGTGTCCTCTGTCTTTGTAAAACCCTGTGTGGTTGAACCAGTGAGAGCTGGTCAAACTTTTTGCTTTTTGCCATTCTCAGTGCAGGTGGTAGATAAAGCCCTGAAATCCTTAGATTAGAGAAAGCCTGCAGGTCCTGATCTTCTGGATCCCTGCTTTTTAAATCTGGCAGCTGATTTCATAGCTGAACCACTTACATATTTGTTCAATCTAATCCTGGAATGTAATGAAATTCCAAAGATCTGGAAATCAGCATTTGTCCTACCACTTTTAAAAGGGGGAGATCCAACTCTTTTAAATAATTATAGGCCAATCTCAAAGCTGTCACACCTGATAAAAATACTTGAAACCCTTGTGAGTGAACAGCTAAAAGAGTTTTTATTTACTAACTCTGTTTTAACAATGTACCAATCGGGCTTCAGGAAGAAGCACAGCACAATTACAGCAGCCATGAAGGTTTTAAATGATATCACTGAAGCCCTTGACAAAAAACAGCACTGTGTCTCACTTTTTATTGATCTCTCTAAGGCTTTTGATACAGTTGATCATGCTATACTAAGGCAGAGATTGTCGAGTGTAGGTCTTTCGGAGCATGCAGTTGCATGGTTTGCTAACTATCTGTCTGATAGAACTCAGTGCACTCAATTTGATGGGCTCATGTCTGTTAAATTGTCTGTCTGTAATAGTGTGCCCCAAGGCTCTGTACTTGGTCCTCTCTTATTCACTATTTATATAAATAATTTAGTCAAAAATGTCAAAAATGTGCAACTTCATTTTTATGCTGATTTTACTGTTGTGCCTCGTCTCTTACAAAAGCTTTCCAGAACCTGCAAACTGCTTTTTATACTGTTCAACATACCTTGTGTCAATTGAAGCTTATCCTCAATACTGACAAAACTAAACTAATGGTGTTTTCTAACGCAGGAAATAGACCTCTGAACTTTTCACCTATTATTACCTGTCAGGGCAATGAGATTGAGACTGTAACCTCTGTCACGCCTTGACCATAGAGAGCCTTTTTATTCTCTATTTTGGTTAGGTCGGGGTGTGACTAGGGTGGGTGATTTAGTGTGTTTATTTCTATGTTGGCCTGGTATGGTTCCCAATCAGAGGCAGCTGTTTATCGTTGTCTCTGATTGGGGATCATATTTAGGCAGCCATTTCCCCACTGTGTTTTGTGGGATCTTATTTTGAGTTAGTGCATGCTGCACCTCTTATGTTACGGTTCGTTGTTTGTTTCCTTTTTGTTTTGTAAGTTTCACAAAAATAAAGATGTGGAACTCAGAGCACGCTGCACCTTGGTCCGTCTCTCCACACAACCGAGACAGAAGATCGCACCACAACAGGACCAAGCAGCGTGCCCAGGAGGAGATGGCCTCCTGGACTTGGGAGGAAAACTTGTCAAGATACGAAAGCCTGCCGTTGAAGCCGACGCAAGGAGAGAAGGGAGGAAAGAGACGACGCCGGGGTTCGCGGCCACAAAGACAGCCCAAAAGACAGCCCACATTTTTTGGGGGGGGGGCACACGGGGTGGTCGGCGGAGCCGAGGAATGAGCCAGAGACTGTCAGGGAGTCGAAGGAGGAACTCGATGAAAGATTCCGGAGAGAGGTGGTGGCAATGAGAGAGCTGCAGCGCGGGCATGCTGAGGACCGTGACACCAGTCCGGTGTCATCTGCACCGGTTTCACGCATCTGGCCTCCAGTGCGCCTCCCCAGTCTGGTATGTCCTGTGTCTCCTCCACGCACTCGCCCTGAAGTGTGTGTCACCGTTCCGGTGCAATTTGTGCCGGCTCTACGCACCAGGTCTCCAGTGCGCCTCCACAGTCGGATACGTCCTGTACCAGCTCTCCGCACTAGCCCTGAAGAGCGTTGTCACCAGTCCGGTGCAACCTGTGCCGGCCCCACGCATCAGGCCTCCAGTGCGCCTCCCCAGTCCGGTACGTCCTGTGCCTGCTCCTCGCACTCATCCTGAAGAGCGTGTCACCAGTCCGGTGCAACCTGTACCGGCCCCACGCATCAGGCCTCCAGTGCGCCTCCCCAGTCCGGTACGTCCTGTGCCTGCTCCCCGCACTTGCCCTGAAGAGCGTGTCACCAGTCCAGTGCAACCTGTGCCGGCTCCACGCATCAGGCCTCCAGTGCGCCTCCCCAGCTCGGTACGTCCTGTACCTGCTCCTCGCACTCGCCCTGAAGTGCGTGTCACCAGTCCAGAGCCTCCAGCGATGGTCCCCAGTCCAGAGCCTCCGGCGACGGTCCCCAGCCCAGAGCCTCCGGCGACGGTCCCCAGTCCAGAGCCTCCGGCGACGGTCCCCAGTCCAGAGCCTCCGGCGACGGTCCCCAGTCCAGATCTTCCGGCGACGGTCCCCAGTCCCAGATCTTCCGGCGACGGTCCCCAGTCCAGAGCTTCCGGCGACCGTCCACAGTCCAGAGCTTCCGGCGACGGTCCACAGTCCGGAACCTCCTGCGACGGTCCACAGTCCGGAACCTCCTGCGACGGTCCACAGTCCGGAACCTCCTGCGACGGTCCACAGTCCGGAACCTCCTGCGACGGTCCACAGTCCGGAACCTCCTGCGACGGTCAACGTTCCGGAACCTCCTGCGACGGTCAACGTTCTGGAGCTTCCAGGTAAGGCGTCCAGTCCTGCTCCAGGGCAGGAGCCTCCCTCTGTGCCGGTGCCCAGTCCAGGCACGGCGTCCAGTCCCACTCCATGGCAGGAGTCTTCTTCTGCACCGGTGCCCAGTCCAGGCACAGCATCCAGTCCCGCTCCATGGCAGGAGCCTTCCTCTGCGCCGATACCCAGTCCAGGCACGGTGTCCAATCCAGCTCCAAGGCCGGAGCCTTCCTCTGCGCCTGTGCCCAGTCCAGGCACAGCGTCCAGTCCTGCTCCATGGCAGGCGCCTTTCTCTGCGCCGATGTCCATTCCAGGCACGGCGTCCAGTCCTGCTCCAGGGCAGGAGCCTCCCTCTGCGCCGGTGCCCAGTCCAGGCATGGCGTCCAGTCCCACTCCATGGCAGGAGTCTTCTTCTGCACCGGTGCCCAGTCCAGGCACAGCATCCAGTCCCGCTCCATGGCAGGAGCCTTCCTCTGCGCCGATGTCCAGTCCAGGCACGGCGTCCAGTCCTGCTCCATGGCCGGAGCCTTCCTCTGCGCCAGTGCCCAGTCCTGGCACGGCGGCCAACTCAGCTCCATGGCTGGAGCCTTCCTCGGCGCCGGTGCCCAGTCCGGGTACGGTGTCCAACCGGGCTCCATGGCCGGACCCGTGGTCTGGGTGGGGGAAAAGTCCTGCACCAGAGCCGCCACCGATGCTGGCGGATCTGCGAGCGGAGTGGGTACTTTGCCCTGCACCGGAGTCGCCATCGACGCTATACACCCACCCGGACCCTCCCCTATTGAGTCAGGTTTTGCGGCCTGAGTCCGCACCTTTGGGGGGGGGATACTGTCACGCCTTGACCATAGAGAGCCTTTTTATTCTCTATTTTGGTTAGGTCGGGTTGTGACTAGGGTGGGAGATCTAGTGTGTTTATTTCTATGTTGGCCTGGTATGGTTCCCAATTAGCTGTTTGTTGTTGTCTCTGATTGGGGGTCATATTTAGGCAGCCATTTCCCCACTGTCACGTCCTGACCCTTGTAACAGGGGGGTGTTTTGGGTGTGTTTTGGGGTTTCTGTTTCATTGTGGGGTTCCTAGATTTCTATTTCTATGTTTTCCTTTTCTATGCGTTGGCCAGGTATGGTTTCCAATCAGAGGCAGCTGTCTATCGTTGTCTCTCATTGGAAGCCATACTTAGGTAGCCTGTTTTCCATGTGTGGGTTGTTCATTTTTGAGTAGCGTTTGCCTGCTCTGCGTTACGGCTTTGTTGTTTTGTTGTTTAAAGTGGTTGGTGTATTACATCCAGTTTCACAATTAATAAAAAGATGTGGAACTACGAACACGCTACATTTTGGTCCGATCCTTTCGACAGCCGTGACAGAACAACCCACCAAAAAAGGACCAAGCAGCGTGGGAGGAAGTATCTGGAGTCATGGACTTGGGAGGAAATCCTGGATGGGAAAGGACCCTGGAGCCAGGCTGGGGAGTATCATTGCACGAGGGAGGAAATACAAGAAGCAAAGAGGGAGCAACGATACTATGAGGCACTATATTCTCCAAGAGGCAAGGTGGAGAGGCAGCCCCCCAAAAAATGTTGGGGGGGGGCATACGGGGAGTTTGTCGATGTCAGGGGGGAGCCCTGATCTAACTTCCCTTGCTTATCGGAGAGAGCCGTGGAGTAAACCGGAGCCAGTCAGGGAGTCAAGTGCGGAGCTCGACGCAAGATTCCGGAGAGAGGTACTGGCGGAAAGGGCACTGCGGAGTGGGCGTGCTGAGGGGCGAGCAATGGGTTATGGTGTGATGCGCACTATATCGCCCATACGCACTCACAGCCCGGTGCGGTCGGTGCAAGCTCCTCACCGGTGTAGGGCAAAGATGGTCATTGAGCCAGGAAGGAGTAGGCCTGCTCAGCATGCCCGGTCTCCAGTTCGCCTCCATCATCCGGTACGTCCTGTGCCTCCTTCCCGCACTCGCCCTGAGGTGCGTGCTACCAGTCTGGTGCCACCTATGCAAGTTCCACGCATCAGACCTCTAGTGCGCATGCCCAGTCCGGAGTGTCCTGTTCCTGCTCCCTGCACTGGTCCTGAGGTGCGCATCACCAGTCTGGCGCCACTTAGGCCAGTTCCACGCACCAGACCTCCAGTGCGCATGCCCAGTCCGGAGTGTCCTGTTCCTGCTCCATGTACAGAACCTCCAGTGACGCTCCCCAGTCTGGAGCCTCCAGCGACGCCTCCCAGTCTGGAGCCTCCAGCGACGCTCCCTAGTCCGGAGCCTTCAGCGGCGGTCTGCAGCCCAGAGCCTTCAGCGGCTGTCTGCAGCCCAGAGCCTTCAGCGGCGGCAAGTAGGTCAGAACCTCCAGCGGTGGTCGGCAGCGCAGTGCCTCCGGTATTGAGCTACAGTCCGATTTCTCCGATAATGATCAACAGGTCGGTATTACGGAAGTGGAGGGATCTGCGGGTGGAACGGAGGTTACGCCCTGAGCCGGAGCCACCTCTGTTGCTGGAGGATCGGAGGGAGAGGATGGTTCTGGGTGTAGTACTAGAGCCGCCATAGACTTTTGTCACCCTCCCTACCCTCCCTTTGTGTTTGGGGTTGTTTTGTTGGGTTTTGTTTGTGTGCAGTCGGGGTCTTCACATTTGGGGGTGGGGGGGTACTGTCACGTCCTGACCCTTGTAAGAGGTCCTTTTCCATAGTAGAGTGGTCAGGGTGTGACAGGGGGGTGTTTTTGGTGTGTTTTGGGGTTTCTGTTTCATTGTGGGGTTCCTAGATTTCTATTTCTATGTTTTCCTTTTCTATGCGTTACCCAGGTATGGTTTCCAATCAGAGGCAGCTATCTATCGTTGTCTCTCATTGGAAGCCATACTTAGGTAGCCTGTTTTCCATGTGTGGGTGTGGGTTGTTCATTTTTGAGTAGTGTTTGCCTGCTCTGCGTTACGGCTTTGTTGTTTTGTTGTTTATTAAAGTGGTTGGTGTATTGCATCCAGTTTCACGATAAATAAAAAGATGTGGAACTACGAACACGCTGCGTTTTGGTCCGATTCTTTCGACAGCCGTGACACCCACTGTGTTTTGTGGGATCTTATTTTGAGTTAGTGCATGCTGCACCTCTTATGTTACGGTTTGTTGTTTGTTTCCTTTTTGTTTTGTAAGTTTCACAAAAATAAAGATGTGGAACTCAGAGCACTCTGCGCCTTGGTCCATCTCTCCACACAACCGTGACAACCTCATATAAATATCTTGGGATTTTAATAGATGACGGCCTCTGTTTTAAATTGCATATTCAACAACTTACAAAAAAATTGAGCCTGAAATTGACATTTTATTTTAGGAATAAGGCCTGTTTTTCTTTTGAAGCCAGATGGAGGCTAGTATCAGCTACATTTTTGCCTTTACTAGACTATGGGGATATTTTATATATGAACGCTTCCGCTCAGTGTTTGAGATCAATTGACACCCTTTACCATGGCACTTTGAGATTTATTTTAAACTGCAAAACCCTTACGCACCACTGCACTTTGTATACCAGGGTTGGCTGGCCTCTAGTCACTCGTAGGCTCAGTCACTGGTATACTTTTATTTACAAAGCCATTTTGGGTTTACTACCTTTTTATTTGGCCATTTTTATTGTTCAGAAATGTGGTGGGTACTCTCTTCGTTCTCTGGTAAAAGGGCTTTGGTGAAAGGGCTTTTATGTACACGTCTTGGAACGCTTTACAAAATACTTTTAAACTGGAAGAACTTGTCCCGATTGGTATTTTTAAATCACTGATGAATGATTTTGAGACTGATTCCCTGACCTGTCAATGTTTTTCATTTGCTGTTTTTGATTTTGTTATACTCTTTGAATTCTATAGTTTTTACTAGATTACTTGTAGTTTTTCATGTTGTTTGTCTGTAATTTTTGTAATGACTTAGGCTGCACTATCTTGGCCAGGACGCTCTTGAAAAAGAGATTTTAAATCTCAATGAGCCCTTCCTGGTTAAATAAAGGTTAAATAAATAAAATAATTACACCAGATATAACAGACTGACCCTAGCCCACCGGCACATAGCCTATTGCAGCACAGACACTGGAGGCTGAGACCGGGTGGGTCGGATCACAATGGCCCCGTCCAACGATACCCCAGGAAAGGGCCAAACGGGCAGGATATAACCCCACCCACTTTGTCAAAGCCCCGCCCCACACCACTAGAGGGATGTCAACAGACCACCAACATACTACCCTGAGACACGGCTGAGTATAGCCCACGAAGATGTCCTCCACAGCACGAGCCCGAGGGGGCGCAAAACCAGACAGGAAGATCACGTCTGTGACTCAAACCCACTCAAGTGACGAACCCTTCCTAGGGACGGCATGGAAGAGCACTAATAAGCCAGTCACAGAGGCAGAGAATCCAGCTGTTTGCTTTGAAGTTCTAGGGACAATAAGGAGGCCTGCGTCTTGTGACCGTAGCGTACGTGTAGGTATGTATGGCAGGACCAAATTGGAGAGATAGGTAGGTGCAAGCCCATGTAATGCTTTGTAGGTTAGCAGTAAAATGTAGGTTACTTGTCATGGTGGCAGGCCGGGAATGGCAGCATGGCGTCACTGGGGAGTCTTGCACCACTGCTGCTGCCCTAATTTATTATTCTTGTGCGCCTACACTATTCAGGCAAATGAAGTAAAAGCTGTTACAAATGTGTTTTGAGTACTGTTTTCAGAGCTGCAACTATTTTGATTATAAATCTGTCAGTTATTACTTTGATTATTCAATTTGTTAGAATTTTGTTTTTAAACTGTTTTGCTGCCTGAATATAGGCTGAGAGTTTTATCAAATATTGAAATGTTTACAGTGCATTACAGTGCAAATATCAACAACAGACAAACTCAAACTTGGTTATTTTGTGACAACTTCCATTAAAGTGTATTTCCACATGAGACAGGAGCAGTGTCAGCTCAAGACGATTTGGGACCCGAAGTGAGATTTGATTTCGGTGCCCCTCCGATAGAAGTTGATGGCCATGCTTTCCTGGGACACTCAAGTCTGGGACACTCATATCACTAACATTTGTCTTACCTCTCATTATTGAAGGTCTGCAAATAAGCCCTGAGGGGGTTCAAAAGGTGGAAGGGTTTCCAAATTGGATCAAATTCTCCACGGAGATTGGTGGTGATAGATGAAACCTTTCTCGCACAAGAGAAAGGTATAAAATTAGCCATTTTGTAGTAGTAACATTCATTATCTGGGCTTGGGAACTGAGAGATAATTTGTTGATATATTTCACTTATGGTAATCAGTTGCCTTTTTACATTACTCCTCAGTAGATACACTGATATGGATAAAAATAGAGAGCTTACCCATTCCATATACTGAATTTTTTTGTAAATACATCTCTGTATCTCTCGTGTGTGTGTGTATCTCTCGTCATTTCCGGTCACAACTTGTAGACTTGTTTACGTGCTGCTGTGCGTTTTGTTGCTAACCTTACTTTGCTACCTGCCAACTTTACGGTTTTTACTTTTTTAATTACCATTTATATTTTTTGTTTTTCCCTCACTCAACTTTTTTCATTCAACTTTTTCACTCCGGATGCTTTATCTGGACGTGGTTTGTCAGGACCTCCACCAGCCGAAGCTAAGTAGTAACATTAACATGATGCCTTCTAATTGCAGTCGCTGTACTCATAATATACAGGAGAACGATCGCCTTACGGCGAGGATAGCTGTGCTGCAAGCCCAGCTTCAGACGCAATCGTTAGGCAAGGGTCATTTAAGTGTAAGGAAAGGATGAAATAGAGTCTGTGCCACCCGTAAGTACAGATGGTAGTATAAATCCCCTCGCACAGTCCCCGCAGCCAGACAACTTTCTCATGGCTTCAGAAAGGAAATGCTGTAGGAATGCTTAACCGGTGTCGCTCATTCAGCCGACAGAAACGTTCAACCGGTTCTCCCCATTAAGCAGTGAGTTGGAGTCAGAGGCCGAGCCTTCTCTGGCCTCTACTCCTCCCGTTACGGGGTCTGAGACACTGAAGCCTCCCACCATTAGCTCTGACAAATTGAAAACCCTAGTCATTGGCGACTCCATTACTCGCAGTATTAGACTTAAAACGAATCATCCAGCGATCATACATTGTTTACCAGGGGGCAAGGCTACCGACGTTAAGGCTAATCTGAAGATGGTGCTGGCTAAAGCTAAAACTGGCAAGTGTAGGGATATTGTTATCCACGTCGGCACCAACAATGTTAGGATGAAACAGTCAGAGGTCACCAAGCGCAACATAGCTTCAGCGTGTAAATCAGCTAGAAAGATGTGTCGGCATCGAGTAATTGTCTCTGGCCCCCTCCCAAATAGGGGGAGTGATGAGCTCTACAGCAGAGTCTGCCCCTCCCAAAAGATAGAATTTGTAGATAATTGGCCCTCTTTCTGGGACTCACGCACAAACAGGACAAAGCCTGGCCTGTTCAGGAGTGACGGACTCCATCCTAGCTGGAGGGGTACTCTCATCTTATCTACGAACATAGACAGGGCTCTAACTCCCCTAGCTCCACAATGAAATAGGGTGCAGGCCAGGCAGCAGGCTGTTAGCCAGCCTGCCAGCTTAGTGGAGTCTGCCACTAGCACAGTCAGTGTAGTCAGCTCAGCTATCCCCATTGAGATTGTGTCTGTGCCTCGACCTAGGTTGGGTAAAACTAAACATGGCGGTGTTCGCCTTAGCAATCTCACTAGAATAAAGACCTCCTCCATTCCTGCCAATATTGAAAGAGATCGTGATACCTCACATCTCAAAATAGGACTACTTAATGTTAGATCCCTCACTTCAAAGGCAGTTATAGTCAATGAACTAATCACTGATCATAATCATGATGTGATTGGCCTGACAGAAACATGGCTTAAGCCTGATGAATTTATTGTGTTAAATGAGGCCTCACCTCCTGGTTACACTAGTGACCATACCCCCGTGCATCCCGCAAAGGCGGAGGTGTTGCTAACATTTACGATAGCAAATTTAAATGTCCAAAAAAAAATAATGACGTTTTCGTCTTTTGGGCTTCTAGTCATGAAATCTATGCAGCCTACTCAATCACTTTTTATAGCTACTGTTTACAGGCCTCCTGGGCCATATGCAGCGTTCCTCACTGAGTTCCCTGAATTCCTATCGGACATTGTAGTCATTGCAAATAATATTTACATTTTTGCTGACTTTAATATTCACATGGAAAAGTCCACAGACCCACTCCAAAAGGCTTTCGGAGCCATCATCGACTCAGTGGGTTTTGTCCAACATGTCTCTGGACCTACTCACTGCCACAGTCATACTCTGGACCTAGTTTTGTCCCATGGAATAAATGTTGTGGATCTTAATGTTTTTCCTCATAATCCTGGATTATCGGACCACCATTTTATTGCGTTTACAATTGCAACAAATAATCTGCTCAGACCCCAACCAAGGAAGATTAAAAGTCGTGCTATAAATTCTCAGACAACCCAAAGATTCCTTGATGCCCTTCCAGACTCCCTCTGCCTACCCAAGGACGTCAGAGGACAAGAATCAGTTAACCACCTAACCGAGGAACTCAATTTAACCTTGCACAATACCCTAGATGCAGTTGCACCCCTAAAAATTAAAAACATCTGTCATAAGAAACTAGCTCCCTGGTATACAGAAAATACACGAGCTCTGAAGCAAGCTTCCAGAAAATTGGAACGGAAATGGCGCCACACTAAACTGGAAGTCTTCCGACTAGCTTGGAAAGACAGTACCGTGCAGTATCGAAGAGCCCTCACTGCTGCACGATCATCCTATTTTTCCAACTTAATTGAGGAAAATAAGAACAATCCGAAATTTATTTTTGACACTGTCGCAAAGCTAACTAAAAAGCAGCATTCGCAAATGGAGGATGGCTTTCACTTCAGCAGTAATAAATTTATGAACTTCTTTGAGGAAAAGATCATGATCATTAGAAAGCAAATTACGGACTCCTCTTTAAATCTGGGTATTCCTCCAGGGCTCCATTGTCCTGAGTCTGCACAACTCTGCCAGGACCTAGGATCAAGGGAGATACTAAAGTGTTTTAGTACTATATCTCTTGACATAATGATGAAAATAATCATGGCCTCCAAACCCTCAAGCTGCATACTGGACCCTATTCCAACTAAACTACTGAAAGAGCTGCTTCCTGTGCTTGGCCCTCCTATGTTGAACATAATAAACGGCTCTCTATCCACCGGATGTGTACCAAGCTCACTAAAAGTGGCAGTAATAAAGCCTCTCTTGAAAAAGCCGAATCTTGACCCAGAAATTATAAAAAACTATCGGCCTATATCGAATCTTCCATTCCTCTCAAAAATGTTAGAAAAAGTTGTTGCGCAGCAACTCACTGCCTTCCTGAAGACAAACAATGTATACGAAACGCTTCAGTCTGGTTTTAGACCCCATCATAGCACTGAGACTGCACTTGTGAAGGTGGTAAATGACCTTTTAATGACGTCAGACCGAGGCTCTGCATCTGTCCTCATGCTCCTAGATCTTAGTGCCGCTTTTGATACCATCGATCACCACATTCTTTTGGAGAGATTGGAAACCCAAATTGGTCTACATGGACAAGTTCTGGCCTGGTTTAGATCTTATCTGTCGGAAAGATATCAGTTTGTCTCTGTGAATGGTTCGTCCTCTGACAAATCAATTGTAAATTTCGGTGTTCCTCAAGGTTCCGTTCTAGGACCACTATTGTTTTCACTATATATTTTACCTCTTGGGGATGTCATTCGAAAACATAATGTTAAATTTCACTGCTATGCGGACGACACACAGCTGTACATTTCAATGAAACATGGTGAAGCCCCAAAATTGCCCTCCCTAGAAGCCTGTGTTTCAGACATAAGGAAGTGGATGGCTGCAAATGTTCTACTTTTAAACTCGGACAAAACAGAGATGCTTGTCCTAGGTCCCAAGAAACAAAGAGATCTTCTGTTGAATCTGACAATTAATCTGGATGGTTGTACAGTCGTCTCAAATAAAACTGTGAAGGACCTCGGCGTTACTCTGGACCCTGATCTCTCTTTTGAAGGACATATCAAGACTGCTTCAAGGACAGCTTTTTTCCATCTACGTAACATTGCAAAAATCAGAAACTTTCTGTCCAAAAATGACGCAGAAAAATTAATCCATGCTTTTGTTACTTCTAGGCTCGACTACTGCAATGCTCTACTTTCCGGCTACCCGGATAAAGCACTAAACAAACTTCAGTTAGTGCTAAATACGGCTGCTAGAATCCTGACTAGAACCAAAAAATTTGATCATATTACTCCAGTGCTAGCCTCCCTACACTGGCTTCCTGATAAGGCAAGGGCTGATTTCAAGGTTTTACTGCTAACCTACAAAGCATTACATGGGCTTGCTCCTACCTATCTTTCCGATTTGGTCCTGCCGTACATACCTACACGTACGCTACGGTCACAAGACGCAGGCCTCCTAATTGTCCCTAGAATTTCTAAGCAAACGGCTGGAGGTAGGGCTTTCTCCTATAGAGCTCCATTTTTATGGAATGGTCTGCCTACCCATGTGAGAGACGCAGACTCAGTCTCAACCTTTAAGTCTTTACTGAAGACTTATCTCTTCAGTAGGTCCTATGATTAAGTATAGTCTGGCCCAGGAGTGTGAAGGTGAACGGAAAGGCTGGAGCAACGAACCGCCCTTGCTGTCTCTGCCTTGTCGGTTCCCCTCTTCCCACTGGGATTCTCTGCCTCTAACCCTTTTACAGGGGCTGAGTCACTGACTTACTGGTGTTCTTCCATGCCGTCCATGGGAGGGGTGCGTCACTTGAGTAGGTTGAGCCACTGACGTGGTCTTCCTGTCTGGGTTGGCGCCCCCCCCTTGGGTTGTGCCGTGGCGGAGATCTTTGTGGGCTATACTCGGCCTTGTCTTCGGACGGTAAGTTGGTGGTTGTAGATATCCCTCTAGTGGTGTGGGGGCTGTGCTTTGGCAAAGTGGGTGGGGTTATATCCTGCCTGTTTGGCCCTGTCCGGGGGTATCATCGGATGGGGCCACAGTGTCTTCTGATCCCTCCTGTCTCAGCCTCCAGTATTTATGCTGCAGTAGTTTATGTGTAAGGGGGCTAGGGTCAGTCTGTTAAATCTGGAGTATTTATCCTCTCTTATCCGGTGTCCTGTGTGAATTTAAGTATGCTCTCTCTAATTCTCTCTCTCTTTCTCTATTTTTCTCTCTTTCTTTCTCTCTTTCTCTCTTTCTCTCTTCCTTTCTCTCTTCCTTTCTCTCTCTCGGAGGAGGACCTGAGCCCTAGAACCATGCCTCAGGACTACCTGGCCTGATGACTCCTTGCTGTCCCCAGTCCACCTGGCCGCACTGCTGCTCCAGTTTCAACTGCTATGGAACCCTGACCTGTTCACCGGACGTGCTACCTGTCCCAGACCTGCTGTTTTCAACTCTCTAGAGACAGCAGTAGCGGTAGAGATACCCTGAATGATCGGTTATGAAATGCCAACTGACATTTACTCCTGAGGTGCTTACCTGTTGCACCCTCGACAACCACTATGATTATTATTATTTGACCCTGCTGGTCATCTATGAACATTTGAACATCTTGGCCATGTTCTGTTATAATCTCCACCCGGCACAGCCAGAAGTGGACTGGCCACCCCTCATAGTCTGGTTCCTCTCTAGGTTTCTTCCTTGCTGGCTGTTTGGGGTTTTAGGCTGTGTTTCTGTACAGCACTTTGTGACATCAGCTGATGTAAGAAGGGCTTTATAAATACATTTGATTCGATTTGTGCTCTTCGACACATCCTCAGTGATGTTTCCTAGGTCATGTTTCAGGTCTTTCAACATTATACAGCTTATCCCATCAGACCTTAGCTTATGTCATAAGTGACATTATGCTCGTTCCCATGGATTTACTGATCCCTGCTATTTCAAGGCACGACTAACCACTGGCCAACTTCCTGTCACAAATAAACAATATGCACTTGTTCCTATCTTTCAGTGCAATCGTGGAATGATGAGGCCAACGTGGAGAAGACAGGGTTGGGTGTTTGGGATGTTGGAGGTCAAACACAACAGACGGCGCCAGTTCTTAAAATGGTGGAAAACCGTACACAGGAAACTTTAATCCCTTTCATCAGACGACATGTGCGAAGAGGTTCCACCATTCTGAGTGACTGCTGGAAAGCATATGTCAGGTCTCTGAATAGTCTGGGTTACAATCACCAAACAGTCAACCACACAAACAACTTTGTGGATCCTCACACAAGATGTCACACACAACACATTGAAAGAGCATGCCAGACAATAAAGAGACAGGTCTGGAGGCTAAAAAAAAGTTTAAAGAAGCATCTCCATTTTATTGAGTGAATGTACTGGTTGGGTAAAGAAAATAATAAAGGAGTACTCTCTCAACTCTTCAAAGACATTCGATAAGTATATCAGCTGTAGGATTTTCACTCGTAGTATGCACCCCCTAGAGGAAATGTATTGTCAAGACCATTCCAAGCTGTAAGATCAGACATTGTTTGTCACATAAGTGTTATCTTTCAAAAAAAGAGCTTAACCTCTCTAGGGCAGGTGGCACCAAATCGTCCCACCTACGTAACAGCCAGTTGAATCCTGTGGCGTGATTTTCAAATACCTTAGAAATGCTATTACTTCAATTTCTCAAACATATTACTATTTTACAGCTATTTAAAGACAAGACTCTCGTTAATCTAACCACACTGTCCGATTTCAAAAAGGCTTTACAACGAAAACAAAACATTAGATTATGTCAGCAGAGTACCCAGCCAGAAATAATCAGACACCCATTTTTCAAGCTAGCATATAATGTCACATAAACCCAGAAGACAGCTAAATGCAGCACTAACCTTTGATGATCTTCATCAGATGACACACCTAGGACATTATGTTATACAATACATGCATGTTTTGTTCAATCAAGTTCATATTTATATCAAAAAACAGCTTTTTACATTAGCATGTGACGTTCAGAACTAGCATACCCCCCGCAAACTTCCGGGGAATTTACTAACAATTTACTAAATTACTCACGATAAACGTTCACAAAAAGCATATCAATTATTTTAAGAACTATAGATACAGAACTCCTCTATGCACTCGATATGTCCGATTTTAAAATAGCTTTTTGGTGAAAGCACATTTTGCAATATTCTAAGTACATAGCCCAGCCATCACGGGCTAGCTATTTAGACACCCAGCAAATTTAGCCTTCACCAAAATCAGATTTACTATAACAAAAATGTTATTACCTTTCCTGTTCTTCGTCAGAATGCACTCCCAGGACTTCTACTTCAATAACAAATGTTGGTTTGGTCCCAAATAATCCATCGTTATATCCAAACAGCGGCGTTTTGTTCGTGCGTTCACGACACTATCCGAAATGGTAAATAAGGGTCACGAGCATGGCGCATTTCGTGACAAAAAATGTCAAAATATTCCATTACCGTACTTCGAAGCATGTCAACCGCTGTTTAAAATCAATTTTTATGCAATTTATCTCGTAAAAAAGCGATAATATTCCAACCGGGAATATGTGTTTAGCTAAATAGAGGGAAAAAAAGACAGACGGGGGCGACCAGTGCACACGCCTAATGCCCATTGTCTACTGATCAGCCACTTGACAAAGGCGATAATGTGTTTCAGCCTGGGGCTGGAATGACGACATTCAGCTTTTTCCCGGGCTCTGAGAGCCTATGGGAGCCGTGGGAAGTGTCACGTTACCGCAGAGATCCTTTGTTTTGGAAAGAGATGTCAAAGAAAGCCAATAAATGGTCAGACAGGCCACTTCCTGTAAAGGAATCTCTCAGCTTTTTGCCTGCCATATGAGTTCTGTTATACTCACAGACACCATTCAAACAGTTTTAGAAACTTTAGGGTATATTCTATCCATATCTAATAAGTATATGCATAGTTACTGGGTAGGAGTAGTAACCAGATTAAATCGGGTACGTTTTTTATCCGGCCGTGTAAATACTGCCCCCTAGCCCAAACAGGTTAATGGGTCCCGTGTGGCTCAGTTGGTAGAGCATGGTGTTTGCAACGCCAGGGTTGTGGGTTCGATTACCACGGGGGACCAGTACGGAGAAAAAATGTATGAAATGTATGCATTCACTACTGTAAGTTGCTCTGGATAAGAGTGTCTGCTAAATGACGTAAATGTAAATGTGATGAACTATCCGAGTTGTAACTGAGACCTTTCCATTTCATTTCAATGTGAATAGAATACTTACAGATGAGTTGTTTGTTGCACAGTGCCTCAAAAAGGACATTCAGTTCCAAATATTTTGTGATTTTTATAAAATAATACATATAAACATCCAACCATCACTAATTTTAAGTGGGGTTGCATTTGTAAAAACATGCCAAATACTTGCCAGAAGGAGCCGGGAGTTCCCGGGACCGGGAACTTTGCTGCGTCAATTTAAATAGCGGTCAATACCGGCCCTTTAAATGCACGTAACCCCTGCAAGCTCTATTTTACTGAAAACAATAGAATCTAAACTTTTCATTTATATCAACCAATACGATGTCTTTGGAACTATGATACTACAGCAAATTAATGTGTTTCATTCTTTTGACAGAGTTATAAGCATGTTTTGTTGCTTTCTGTGATTTTTGGGGTCATTGTTCGATCAACAGGCTATGCACCAAGCCTCAAGAAAGTGTATTACCAAACTTCACCTACTATAATCAAAAACACGTTGTAACGTAGTAACTACATATTAATTACATGAGTAAATTAAGTGTGTTTCACTTTACACTAAGTTGCTTGTTCCTGTGTAGAAACGTTGTAGTTATGACACTTTTCTTTAAAATGACATAGTAATAACAAATGTTGATATACCCTGCAAAATGCTTAATAGTATTGAAAGAACATAGTAATTACACTTAAGGTTGCTGTAACAACATTTTTCCTAGATTGAGATGGATTCACATTGATCACAACTACAAGTACTGTATTGGGTGTCTGCCTAAGTTGTAGTAGAGTAACTACATAGTAATTACATGAGAAATTCACTTTACATTAAGTTGCTTGTTCCTGTGTAGAAACATTGTAGCTACGATACTATTCTTTAAACAGCATAATAATAACTGACATTTGGATATATCCTGTGAAATATGTGATTGCATTGAAAGTACAGTGTAATTACACTTACAGGTGCTGTAACAACATTTACTCTACATTGACGTGTATTTTCCCATTGATTGTAATAAAAAGGTTTACCCTACTGTGTTTCATTTTACTTAAAGCTGTTTGCTTATGAGTAGATTAACATTACATTATTTTGAACAACATTTAATTTACATTACACCTTTGAAGCCAGGGAAATAAACAATAAATCCTTTTTCAAAGGCAGGTACATAGTATTTACAGAATACTATGTATTCTCTTATTTACACCTACTCATATTTACACCTACTCATTCAGTTGTTTTGTGACAAGGTATTTAAATTTTTTTATTTAACCTTTATTTAACAAGGCAAGTCAGTTAAGAACAAAGTCTTATTTACAATAATGGCCTACACCGGCCAAACCCTAACCCGGATGACCCTGGGTCAATTGTGCGCCGCCATATGTGACTCCCAATCACGGCCGGGCGTGACACAGTCTGGAATCGAATCAGGGTCTGTAGTGATGCCTCTAGCACTGAGACGCAGTGCCTTAGGTTGCTTCGCCACTCCGGAGCAGTGGTATACGGACGATAGCCCTATTTGGTAAAAGACCAAGTCCATATTATGGCAAGAACAGCTCAAATAAGCAAAGAAAAACAACAGTCCATCATTACTTTAAGACATAAACGTCAGTCAATCAGAAAAAAAAGTTTCTTCAAGTGGAGTCTCAAAAACCATGAAGCGCTATGATGAAACTGGTTCTCACGAGGACCGCCACAGGAAAGGAAGACCCAGAGTTACCTCTGCTGCAGAGGATAAGTTCATTAGAGTTACCAGCCTCAGAAACTGCAGCCCAAATAAATGCGTCATAGAGTTCAAGTCACAGACACATCTCAACATTAACTGTTCAGAGGAATCAGGCCTTCATGGTCAAATTGCTGCAAAGAAACCACTACTAAAGGACACCAATAAGAAGAAGAGACTTGCTTGGGCAAAAGACAAGAGCAATGGACATTAGACCGGTAGAAGTCTGTCCTTTAGTCTGATGAGTCCAGATTTTTGATTTTTGGTTCCAACCACCGTATCTTTGTGAGACGTAGAGTCGGTGAACAGATGATCTCCGCATGTGTGGTTCCCACTATTAAGCATGGAAGAGGAGGTGTGATGGTGTGGGGGTGCTTTGCTGGTGACACTGTCTGTGATTTATTTTGAATTCAAGGCACACTTAACCAGCATGGCTACCACAGCATTCTGCAGCGATACGCCATCCCATCTGGTTTGCGCTTAGTGGGACTATCATTTGTTTTTCAACAGGACAATGATCCAACACACTTCCAGACTGTGTAAGGGCAATTTGACCAAGAAGGAGAGTGATGGGGTGCTGCATCAGATGACTTGGCCTCCACAATCACCTGACCTCAACCCAATTGAGATGGTTTGGGATGAGTTTTGTATTTGTATTTATGATGCCAAGGCAGCAGCTACTCTTCCGGGGGTCCAGCATAACTAAAGCAGTTTATACAATTCTAAAAACATTACAATACATTCACAGATTTCACAACACACTGTGTGCCCTCAGGCCCTTACTCCACCACTACCACATATCTACAGTACTAAATTCATGTGTATGTGTGTGTATTGTACGTATGCTATCGTGTGTGTGTGTGTCTGTGCCTATGTTTGTGTTGCTTCACAGTCACCGCTGTTCCATAAGGTGTTTTTTTTTATCTGTTTTTGAAAATCTAATTTTACCGCTTGCATCAGTTACTTGAAGTGGAATAGAGTTCCATGTAGCCATGGTTCTATGCAGTACTGTTCGCCTCCCATAGTCTGGTCTGGACTTGGGGACTGTGAAGAGACCTTTTGTGGCATGTCTTGTGGGGTATGTATGGGTGTCCGAGCTGTGTGCCAGTAGTTTAGATAGACAGCTCGGTGCATTCAACATGCCAATACCTCTCATAAATACAAGTAGTGATGAAGTCAGTCTATCCTCTACTTTGAGCCAGGAGAGATTGACATGCATATTATTAATATTAGCTCTCTGTGTACTTCCCAGGGCCATTTGGAAATTGCTCCCAAGGATGAACCAGATTTGTGAAGGTCTACAATTTATTTTCTGAGGTCTTGGCTGATTTCTTTTGATTTCCCCATGATGTCAAGCAAAGATGCACTGAAAAAAAGGTAGGAGGACCAAGGCACTCGTCATATAATTAATTAAAATGCCTTTATTTGTATGGCATGTTCAATAGAAACAAGGTTTTAATCCGACGCGTTTCAGCTACATGGCCTTTGTGAGGGAGTACAAAGAAATAATACAATGTCCTCTTTTGAACAACTTTTCAATCAATTTTGTAACCACTCCCTCTTCAAATTAGGGCTAATTGGAAAAGCTGTTCAAAAGAGGACATTGTATTATTTATTTGAACTCCCTGACAAAGGCCATGCAGCTGAAATGCGTCGGATTTTTAAAACCTTGTTTCTATTGAACATGCCATACAAATAAAGGCATTTTAATTAATTATATGAAGAGTGCCTTCCTTGGTCGTCCTTTCTTTTTGATGACCAATTCACCCCTTTACCAAAGAGCACCTTCTGTCTACCAAAATGTACTATAGTGTACCTTAGTAGCGCTTCCCTTCCTCCTCTTTCTACAAAGATGCACTGAGTTTGAAGGTAGGCCTTGAAATACATCCACAGGTACAGCTCCAATTGACAAAAATTATGTCCATTAGCCTATCAGAAGCTTCTAAAGCCATTACATCATTTTCTAGAATTTTCCAAGATGTTTAAAGGCACAGTCAACTTAGTGTATGTAAACCTCTGACCCACTGGAATTGTGATACAGTGAATTATAAGTAAAATAATCTGTCTGTAAACAATTGTTGGAAAAATTACTTGTGTCATGCACAAAGTAGATGTCCTAACCGACTTGCCAAAACTATAGTTTGTTAGCAAGAAATGTGTGGAGTGGTTGAAAACAAGTTTTAATGACTCCAACCTAAGTGTAATTGCAAAAGGGTTATCTAATGATCAATTAGCCTTTTAAAATGATAAACCTGTATTAGCTAACACAACGTGCCATTGGAACACAGGAGTGATGGTTGCTGATAATGGGCCTCTGTACGCCTATGTAGATATTCCATTAAAAAAATCAGCCGTTTCCAGCTGCAATAGTCATTTACAACATTCTGATCAATTTGATGATATTTTAATGGACAAAAAATTTACTTTTCTTTGAAAAACAAGGACATTTCTAAGTGACCCCAAACTTTTGAACGGTAGTGTATATCCAGACAAAGGTGTTTGAGTGTATATGGTGGGCATATTGGATTCCTTACATAGTTAAAGTAAACAAAAATGGTGTTGAGTACAGGTCATAAGTACAGTACACAAATCTGAAACATTTCTCATTAAAAATGTGTACGTATACAGTTGATTAAACCACCATTTAGTGGTAATATGGCAGTCATATTGGATTTTGAATGTCATATTGGATTTGGAGTGAAATCTAGGGGGCCCCCTAACGTAATTGCATGAGTAGGGGTTAAACATATAAAATCCACAGAGGAACATTTGGCTGGAAAAATGACAGTTTTCAGTGTCTGAGCCCACTTGTCTTATAGATGAATACAATAGCCACAACATTTTTTTGAAATGTACTTGGAAAGTTGTCTATTGGACAGTTACCGTACCAAAAAGTGAAGTTCATCATCATAATTCATCATAAATATTAATAGTTGATATTTCTATCTATTGTATCTGTGTGTTTACAGGTCTATATTTCCAAGCTGTATTAACATATCCTAATGTTGTTTATCTGTGTATGTAGGGCAGCTAACCGACGACTTGTATTCCACATTCTAGCAATATCAGAGCCTGGCAATACTCTGCACTGTTTTAGTTTAGGGGGTGCTTTAGAGCAAATTACAATAGCCACTCATCAAAAAACATGTTACTGCATTTATTTGTGTCAGGCATGACCATACAGAACTGATTTAGATCACAGATGACTTAAAAGTTACCAAAAGGAAAACCTGGTAAATATTTTTATACAACCATCTATTTCGTATATAGGAGACCTTAGAGATATGTTAAAATATGGTTGTGCTTTGTTATACCTCGGGTAGGGATATCTCAAAAACTAAAGCCCTGTTTGAGGATTGGTCACTAGCCTAGCAAACTGGAATATAACCAGATGAGGTTTGAGGAAGTGAAAATGAAATTTAGCTGTAGATTGCAGAGGCGTAGCCGTAGACCAATGAGCACGACTTCCGTGCTCCAGAACCCCTTACGTACAACGCCATCTATGTCCAGGGAACGTGAAACGAATATATCGGGAGGGGATTTCCACGCAAAGCACTTCCTTTACTTGTTTTGCTTTCGATCTGGACACTGAAATAGGCTAATAGTTTTCATTTTGGTACACAAAATCACACACTACACGGGGATAACTTTGCGACTGGCAAGAGGATCTGAAGTTGAATAGAACACTTTATCGCAGGTAACGTTTCCGCATGTTGTTTTTGCTGAAGAGTTATGTATCCATAGAATCATGAAGCGACAATGTAAACCCTAATCGAAAGTAATAGAACGTTGATCCGATCATGGGCAACCGACAATCCGACATGGAATGAAGTTTATTTTCACTTTTGGGTTGACATGTCAGCCAGCTTTCTGGTAAACTTGAACAGCTGTCAGTTTTGGCCACAGCGTGACTTTGCGAGACGGATGCAATGTATATTTGTTGCCAACTGTGGCGCATAGCGCACCAGAATGTCGACAAACCATTGAAGTAACCATTTATCGGTAGTTGTCTTTTACATTGTGTATGTTATTATCAGGCTCAGAAAGAAATTGGAACAAGCTTGGTTCTGGTAAAATACATGACTACTAGGCTACAACTGCAGGGTTGACTAAATAATAACTACAAGTTCGTTATTTTATTGGCTTAATGTTCTTAATATAATATGTATGATAAACCCAATATGCAAATATATTAAAGTAACATTCTCATAACCTGTTACAGTTTATTGGTTTAGGAGTTTGTTGCGTTTTGTTGGAGTGGACCTTGATCAGTAACGTGATTACTCTACTTGCAGCACTAACTAGAGGTCATGGTCATCACAAGCCTTATGTGCACCGTTAACCTATTTTCAAGATTCATTAACACCTTATTACACATCAACAGAGTACAGTTTGACATGTGATATAACACATCTGAACCTATTGTTGTGTGTTGTTGTGGCCCCTCTGTATTAGATGTGTTTTGGCACTGGGTTCTGCTCTGTATGAGATCAGATGTTGCTGATAAGCTCAGGGAGTTGTCATCCCCCAAATGGGCCAATTGGTCTCAGATGTTTTCTGATCTGTTGCTGTCTTCAGGAAGTGAAGTGAAGGGTTCATTCATTCAATTGACTGTTTATCTCCTCCTTGCTCTGTGTCTGCAGGCCACCATGCCAGTGGAGAGGATGCGAATGCGGCCATGGTTGGAGGAACAGATCAACTCTTGCCTAATTCCTGGGCTGAAATGGGTTAATAGAGTAAGTGAAATGTATCTTTATTGAGACACTGAGTTTGCCTTAGTATGGAAGTTCACCACATTCTAAGTTTACACTGTACCTGGTTTTCAAGCTTTGCTGAAGCAACAATTGTTACCAAACCCACCAACAAAGCCCCTCCATCATATAGGAACACAAACAGGTATGCACACATCTAAACAGCTAAACACCCTGCATCTTACTATATTATTGAACAACTTTTTTGAGTAGCACTTTATAATAACTCCACGTAATAAAGCATTTATAATGAATTAGTAAATAGTTTATTCATCATGTATTAATCATTACTCCATTCCTTAGATGTAATATACTGTAGGTCCTTATAAACCATTTACTAATCATTAGTTAAGTATTTTTGCATCACTTCATCTAAAGTGTGGGCTATTTATATTTTATAAATACTTCATAAATGTGGACATGCCATTGGTAGACACTCCAGCATTACCGGATCTTTCTTAAGGTCTCAAAATAGCCTAGAACATATCAATGGTAAAATAATAAGCACACATGACAGGATGTTAAAATAACTATGTCAAACATTTTATCTACAAAAACTGTTGTGAAGGAACTGTTGCAAGGACTTAAGGAAGAGTTCTAATGTGAATGTTTTGCTGATGTTGTCAACCTCACAAACACAAACTAATTATAAAACAGCGAGCTGTAGCCTACATACAACAACGAGCCAGACCGGACAGTTTTTCTTTAGCGGCTTTTTATTCCTTCATTACTACTGATATGTTATTGAGGTAGAAGTGTTACATGTATTATTTTCAGGTAGAAATGTTACTTTACAGTGCATTCGGGAAGTATTCAGACCCCTTCACTTTTTCCACATTTTGTTACGTTACTGCCTTATTCCAAAATGGATTAAATCCCCAGTCCACAATCTACACACAATACCCTATGATGACAAACCCTATGAGACTCTAAACTGAGACTCTAAACAGGTGCATCCTGTTTCCATTGATCATCCTTGATGTTTCTACAATTGGAGTCCACCTGTGGTAAATTCAATTGGTTGGGCATGATTTGGAAAGGCACACAGCTGTCTATATAAGGTCCCACAGATGTCAGAGCAAAAACCAAGCCATGAGTTCGAAGGAATTGTCCGTAGAGCTCCGAGTCAGGATTGTTTTGAGGCACAGATCTGGGGAAGGGTAGTAAAAAATGTCTGCAGCATTGAAGGTCCCCAAGAACACAGTGGCCTCCATCATTCTTAAACGGAAGAAATTTAGATCTACCAAGACTCTTCCTAGAGCTGGCCGCCTGGCCAAACTGAGCAATCTGGGGAGAAGGACCTTGGTCAGGAAGGTGATTAAGAACCCGAAGGTCACTCTGACAGAGCTCCAGAGTTCCTCTGTGGAGATGGGAGAACATGCAGTACTCCACCAATCATGCGTTTATGGTAGAGTGGCCAGACGAAAGCTACTCCTCAGTAAAAGGCACATGACAGCCAGCTTTGTTGTTTGCCAAAATAAATATAAAGGAATCTCAGACCATGAGAAACAAGATTCTCTGGTCTGATGAAACCAAGATTGAACTCTTTGGCATGAATGCCAAGCGTCACTTCTGAACAAAACCTGGCACCATCCCTACGGTGAAGCATGGTGGCATCACCATGATGTGCGGATGTTTATCAGTGGCAGGGACTGGGAGACTAGTCAGGATTGAGGGAAGAATGAACGGAGCAAAGTACAGAGAGATTCATGATGAAAACCTGGTCCAGAGCGCTCAGGACCTCAGACTAGGGTGAAGGTTTACCTTCCAACAGGACAATGACCCTAAGCACACAGCCAAGACAACGCAGGAGTGGTTTCGGGACAAGTCTCTGAATATCCTTGAGTGGCCCAGCCAGAGCCCAGACTTGAACCCGATCGAACATCTCTGGAGAGACCTGAAAATAGCTGTGCAGCGACGCTCCCCATCCAACCTGAAGAGCTTGAGAGGATCTTCAAAGAAGAATGGGAGAAACTCCCCAAATACAGGTGTGTCAAGCTTGTAGCGTCATACCCAAGATGAGTCAAGACTGTTAACGCTGCCAAAGGTGCTTCAACAAAGTAGTGAGTAAAGAGTCTGAATACTTATGTAAATGTGATACATCTTTTTTTATATATATATATACATTTGCAAAAAATTCTAAACTTGTTTTTGCTTTGTCATTATGGGGTATTGTGTGTAAATTGATGAGGAAAAAAACAATTTAATCAATTTTAGAATAAGGCTGTAACATAACAAAATGTGGAAAAAGTGAAAGGGTCTGAATATTTATAACCTTCAAATGCTTCCAGTGCTTCAGTCTTTTAAAAACAGTCTATTTTCACATATGACTGTTTGTCAGCACCTTTAATGGGCATTTAAAGGCAGTAACTCTTTAAGCGTAATAGGATAGTTCAGCGAAAGAATGTATTCAGATATTTGTTTCCGTACCTCGTAAGCAGTCTATGGACTCATCTTAATCTCTTGTGGAATGCGTAGGAATGTTTGCGTTTTCGTCCCTGATTATTTGGACGTGGGGAGATTAATCATGCAGCTGACCAAATTGCGCAAGATGTGTGCGATGTGTTAGCCAAGTCATAAATGTCTGAATCATTGTTGTAATGAACCTGCAGGAGAAGAGGATCTTCCAGATTCCATGGATGCATGCTGCAAGACATGGCTGGGATTTGGAAAAAGATGCTCCTTTATTCAAGAACTGGGCCATTCATACAGGTACAGTTATGAAAATGAAGTGATAAGAAATGGCCAACAATACACAGTATGTTACATTACCAATGCCACTGTTATGTGTTATGATCAGTGTTATGACTCAAGTTTATGCAGCAGCATAGCCTTTCCATAATAAGTAATTTTTTATATTCAGGAAAATACCAACTAGGGATCGACAAACCAGACCCGAAAACATGGAAGGCCAATTTCCGCTGTGCAATGAACTCTCTGCCTGATATTGAGGAGGTGAAAGACAAGAGCATCAAGAAGGGAACCCACGCTTTTAGGGTATACAAGATGCTGTCTGCGTCAGAGCGCCAGACCAAGAAAGGTAAGTGGTTGCCTCTCTAGCTCTGAGAGAACAATGATTGGGGCTCCCGAGTGGCGCAGTGGTCTAAGTCACTGCATCTCATTGGTAGACGCGACACTACAGACACCCTGGTTCAAATCCAACTGTATCACAACCGGCCGTGATTGGGAGTCCTATAGGGCGGTGCACAATTGGCCCAGCGTCGTCCAGGTTTGGCCGATGTAGGCCGTCATTGTAAATAAGAATTTGTTCTTAACTGACTTGCCTGGTTAAATAAATACATAAAATAAAATTGAATTAGAAATGGCAGAGACCGAATTAAAGATCAGCTTCCAGAGAGGATAACACTTATGGCTTTATGGTGTAGCTACTAGCCAAGTTCATTTCATATATAATATGTGCTGTAAGCACGGTTTTATATGTTATTAACACTTGATTACGTAGATGCACATTTGTTAATGTTGTAGATATTATTACATTACTGTTAATTAGCAATCAACAGTTTATCTACATGTTCTTCTCACTGAGGCGGTTGCATAGGCTTGAAATTGACACACTGAAATAGATTAATTTGTGTCCACCTTTTAACAGTGGAATGTCATGTTGATGTGTTTTCTAGGAAAGAAAAGGAGGGAAAAAGAGGGAAAAAATAAGGTAATAACTAGTGTGTGTTGACACAGAAGACCTTAGTGCATTACTATTCAATTTCACATTCAAACCATTCAAACCATTCTTTGAAATTGATCATTTTACTTGGCAAATGTAAAATGATATTAGCAAGCATGACAGACCTCCAGTCAGGATGGAAAGAGATGCCCACACCTCTCTGCTTCTGTCACCCCAGGAACAGGTGGAGCCCAGGTCCTCATCCATGGAGAGCATGAATGGGTCTGTTGAAGACCATGAAGTGGTGCAGGTAGAGGTGAAGGATGAAGTGAAAGAGGAGTACATTACAGACTGCACAGGTAAGAGCTTTGGCATCAGTGTCTGTGACCACTACACACATTTAATCAATTGAATTGATGTTGTGTGGTAGACCATTAAGAGAGCACATCAGGAGTAGTGACAAAGAATGTTATGAACGTGTATAGTAGTTACACACTTACTAATGTCTTATGAATATAGCTGTGAGTAAATTGCTTAGGCTTTCCACTGGAGGACAAATATATAACCAGGGATTATCTTGCGCTTCCTCAGAATATCTTCATCCGGGCAGTCGCAGCCCTGGGGATGACCAGCTGATCATCGATGACCTGCCATATGTGTGTCAGACCATCGAGGTGACCACGGAGAATGAGGAGCAGTCGGTCAGCTCCAGTCACCCGTACCCACTCCAGATCTCCCCTGTGTCCTCGTATGGAGGTCAGTCCACACCCCCTAAATCCTCCCACTCCATCCCAACCCATGCCCTAACACAACAGACGGGGTTGCTTGGAACTCACATCAGTACCCATTATAGGTGTTAATAATGGTATAATTCCTATAGTTCAGAGCAGCGATGAAAGAGATGTGAATGATTAGAATGTCACTACAATCACATGGTTATTCTAACGTACTCCAGGTGAATCATTTGATTGGTGATGGGAGGTACCACTATATTTTATAACACCATTGTATGCCTGCGACTTGTAAGGCACACTATCACCTCCATTTTAAAATGCCAAGTAAAATTGAAACATTTGAACCTTTATTTAGTCTAGATAGTATAGTACTGTGGTGTATTGCTTAATGTCTATGAGGGCAATAAGGCTTCCCTGTTGCAAGCCCAAGGCCAGGCCAGTGCTTGTTATCATAAACATGGCTACATCACCAGTGTCATTCAACCTGCTCATGGTATTACTGTAGAATAAGTTAATGTGTTGCTTGGGAGAAGCATTAACACAGAAAGATTTGAACTCAGAATATGAGCTTGTATTTATGCATATTTATACAGTTATTTCTGTATGTGTATGCTTAATATGATACTCTATATGGTTCAGTTGATATTGATCCGCCTGATGTGTTACATATAGTATGATACTGTACATATAACTACTCTACTATTCCTGCATGTTTAGTATTTGGTGAAGCATAACATGTGATCTCTACAATGATTTATGTACAGAAGTTCACTAGAGTTCATCACTGATGGTAGCAGATAAGCCTATTGTCATTTAACTTTTTTAACTCTGACATTCTTTCATATGCCCATCCTTCTCCAACCTGTTAGTCTGGAAATCCCTGAGTTATGGGTTTTCATGGTTGTTCTTTCTGTTCTGCTTTACAGAGAGTGACACCGACAGTGTGCACAGTGAAGAGGACTCTAAGGAGGTAAGGACACTGAACAATTGCGTTGTCCAATTGCATATCTGTATCAGAAGAAAAGCCCATCAGTCAAAAAATTGCCTCCTAACCATTATGTTAGCCAAATAATCATTCAAGACAGCTAGATTTATTTTGTAAGATTGGAAAGGTAGTAAAAATCATGCGCTGACACACAGAAGCCTTTGATTTTGAGCCTGTGTGCCTTTATGGAGTGCTTGCAGCACAAAGCGATAGCTTTGTTTTATGGTGCCATTGTAGCTGGCCTGTTCTCTAAGCCAAGGGAAGTGCACTTAGCTTGCAGAATTAGCTTATTCTAATAGGGCTGAGCGGCATGGCTGGGCCTGCCTGGGTACACAGACACATACTGTACAGACAGCTGAATCATTAACCCTGCCCGATCAAAAGATAAACAAACCTTCACTTGAAACCCACGATTTTGAGTTCATTACGTTAGCCAGTTCTACTGCTTTACAGTAGTAAGAGTACTGTAACTGTAGAATGGTGGTACTGTCCCTTTTACTTCTACCACTAGCCCAGCCCATACTGTCAGTTCCTGTTCTAAAGTGCTCTGACGTAAAGAAAGACAAAAAACAGAAGGCAGCTCTCTGGTGAATACCGGATTCACTTTTGTCTCCTGGCTAATGATTAAACCTCATTTCATGTTTTGAATTGTGCTCAAAACAAGCCCAATCACAAATCAAAGCACATACATACAGTTACAGAATTCAACAGAATAGCGTTCTTTATTTCTCAACCGTTGTGCCCTTTTGTGTTATAGTGTTCTATTGTTTGTAGTGTTCTAATACATAATGACATGCCCATTGGAGAAACAGAGAAAACTAGTATATAATGCCAAGCTATTTTCTTTGCCCTAGAAAGCCCTGGCTGTCAGCTACTTTCAAAAATGTGGGCAAGATGGCTATTGTGGTACTTGTAGAATATCTTGCTACATTGAGCTGGAAGAGGAAATTTGATGCTGCACACACGCACGGGTGTATGTGTCCGTGGGTGAAGAGGGGGGAGATGAGGTTCCTTAGTATAGATGAATCATGCAGCGCTCAACAGCAGGAAGAGCAGTTTACAAGCATGTTAGAAAGTATTAACACATACAGTGCTTATAAACATGTGCATGCCAATGTGTTCAAGTTGCAGTAATAGATTTTCATTGGTAAATATGCCACATGTTTTGCAAGATTTGCTATAGCTAGGTTTCCATCCAATTGGTGACATATTTATATGCGAAAATGCAAAAATCCGCATAAAGAAAACATGCACACAAAATTTTATTTTTCTCTTAAATTTTCATGGACTGAGTAAAAATCTAAAGTTCAACACACAATAAGATCCCACCATGTTGAATGAACAAATGATCTGTTGGCGTTTATAAAATTGTATCGAAACTTCCTATTTCCATCACACGGTATGACTTTACTCGCATGAAAACTGTGGATGGAAACGTGGTTAGTGTCAATGAAATTCCCTCTTCTAATGCTATCAATGATTTATGAAGATTCTACAAACAGTTAAGAAATATGCTAGTGGCCAAATCTATATTCGGATATATCCTGAAATAAGTGTTTGAATGGTTATGGCTGAATTAAACCCACCTTCACTGTGACTTGCAGCATCTTCATGGTGGGCTGTGGGGATCAAGTTTAGCTTCCTCTGTGCTGAGAGTACCATCGTGCTCACTACCCAGCATGGCCACTTTTGTCACTACTGGAAAGGTAACCAACTTCAAAGTCACCAGCACCAGGGACCCCATGCCTCTCATCAGCTACAACAACAGCCCCTGGAAAAGGGACATGCCAGCAGCCCAGCACCCTCCTTCAGAGCAGGCTTCCTCCAGCCAGGCCTCTGCTGCAGAGACCCGAGCCAGCGTTATCATGAAGACCTCAGACATCTCTAAGTCCTCTGTCAAGACCTGCTGAAGACCTGGCAGTGCAGTGACTCAAGATATGGGCCAGTCAGTGGCAGGCTTGGCGTGGAAAAGCCTTGATCACTGCTGGCCTTCTTGTTCGACCAGAGTGCCTGCTGGCCTTCTTGTTCGACCAGAGTGCCTACTCATAGGAATGACTCGGACATACAGTACAGTATAGGGGTATGGGGCTCTGTGAGCTGTAGAATATGGATCGATGCCCAAACTGAACCTCCCAAGATCTCAGGGCCTTTTAGATGCGATGGGAGGGAATTAATCTACAAACTGTGAAAATATTTGTTGGGCATCTCAACCCACTCTTCGCCCACTGTTAATAATGTACATACTAATTTGTCTGCTTAATGGCAAACCGCTTCTGCACCTTATGGAAAGCACTGACAGGGATGTGTCTGGCCACTCTGGGCTGTGTATGTGTGTACACTAACAGCAAAGCTGAAGCCATAGTAGAGGCCTTGCTTATCTATGGCTCACTTTGCAACCTTGTCTTTGGCCTTCAAGGAGAAGCCATCCATAGGATAAAAGGATGAAGTGAATAAATGCACTTGGTAATTTATCTAGATGCCTTTTAAGGCACTCTCTTTTAAGCACTTATATATATATATATATAGTACATTTTAATCTAGGGTGGACAATTATACAATTTGTATATTTTTTCCCCCAAAATGAAAGATTTCTGATTATTTGTTAGATTACTTTTTTTATTGTTATTTACATGACACATGAGGAAAATATATATTCTCCATCAACATGTCTGCATTTGTGACATCTACTGTATGTGAAATTGTATATGCTTGTAGCTTACTGTATGTGTGTGTGTGTATATACATTACCAGTCAAAAGTTTGGACACACCTGCTCATTCAAGGGTTTGTCTTTATTTTAATTTTTTTCTACATTATAGAATAATAGTGAAGACATCAAAACTATGAAATAACACATATGGAATCATGTAGTAACCAAAACAGTGTTAAACAAATCAAAATATATTTTATATTTGAGATTCTTCAAAGAAGACCCTTTGCCTTGATGACAGCTTTGCACACTCTTGGCATTCTCTCAACCAGCTTAATCTGGAATGCTTTTCCAACAGTCTTGTCGGAGTTCCTACATATGCTGAACACTTTTTGCCTGCTTTTCCTTCACTCAGCGGTCCAACTCATCCCAAACCATCTCAATTGGGTTGAGGTCGGGTGATTGTGGAAGCCAGGTCATCTGATGCAGCACTCCATCACTCTCCTTCTTGGTCAAATAGCCCTTACACAGCATGGAGGTGTGTTGGATCATTGTCCTGTTGAAAAACAAATGATAGTCCCACTAAGTGCAAATCAGATGGGATTGAGTATCACTGCAGAATGCTGTGGTAGCCATGCTGGATAAGTGTGCCTTGAATTCTAAATAAATCACAGACAGTGGCACCAGCAAAGCCCCCCCACATTATCACACCTCCTCCTCCATGCTTCACGGTGGGAACTACACATGCAGAGACCATCTACTCTCCGCATCACCTACTCTGCGTCTCACAAAGACATGGCGGTTGGAACCAAAAATCTCAAATTTGGACTCATCAGACCAAAGGACAGATATCCACGGTCTAATGTCCATTGCTCGTGTTTCTTGGCCCAAGCAAGTCTCTTATTATTATTGGTGTCCTTTAGTAGTGGTTTCTTTGCAGCAATTTGACCATGAAGGCCTGATTCATGCAGTCTCCTCTGAACAGTTGATGTTGAGATGTGTCTGTGACTTGAACTCTGTGAAGCATTTATTTCGGCTGCAATTTTTTAGTCTGGTAACTCTAATTAACTTATCCTCTGCAGCAGAGGTAACTCTCTGGGTCTTCCTTTCTTGTGGCGGTCCTCATGAGAGACAGTTTTTGTGACTGCACTTGATGGTTTTT
The DNA here is from genome assembly GCF_901001165.1 of Salmo trutta. NCBI lineage: Eukaryota > Metazoa > Chordata > Actinopteri > Salmoniformes > Salmonidae > Salmo > Salmo trutta. The sequence goes on along the minus strand of NC_042980.1, from coordinate 2,637,102 downwards.
GTGACTGCACTTGAAGAAACTTTCAAAGTTCTTGACATTTTCTGGATTGACTGACCTTCATGTCTTAAAGGAAAGATGGATTGTCATTTCTCTTTGCTTATTTGAGCTGTTTTTGCCATAATATGGACTTGGTCTTTTACCAAATAGGGCTATCTTCTGTATACCACCCCTACCTTGACACAACACAACTGATTGGCTCAAACACAATGCACACCTGTTAATTGAAATGCATTCCAGGTGACTACCTCATGAAGCTTGTTGAGTGAATGCCAAGAGTATACAAAGCTGTCATCAAGGCAACTAGTGGCTACTTTGAAGAATCTCAAATAATAAAATATATTTTGATTTGTTTAACACTTTTTTTGGTTACTACATGTGTTATTTCATAGTTTTGATGTCTCCACTATTATTCTACAATGTAGAACATAGTAAAAATAAAGAAAACCCCTGGAATGAGTAGGTGTGCCCAAACTTTTGACTGGTACTGTATGTAATTGTGTGTTTTAAATTAGTTGCTATACATTTACACACGTTTGAGTGTGTCACTGCACATTCAGGGGCAACTCTTAATCCTGTGGATAAACATGCAAATCTTAATAAAAATATTGTTTTGTAATCCTGTTGTACTACAATGTTGTAATATTTCCAATATTACACCATAGACTGTTTTTCAAGTTTCAATACAGTGACACAGATTAACAGAGGTCAGCAATGTCCTATAATTTAAGACCACATGTGTGAAACATTTACGCTGTTGTTTGATTCAGCTGTTGGGATTCAGGAGAGATTTGTTTCATTGTTGTTCTGCTCCTACTGTCCTCACTCAACTCTTGAAGTCAGATCTTTACTAAGAAAATAGTCCCAACGGTGAGTGTTTTGCCACTCATAGTATTACTTGTTTGAACAGGAATGAATGCAGTGATATTCAAGCTATTGCATAATGGCTCTGCAAAAGCATTATTATCCTTGCACAAATACTAGTGATTGTGAAATAAAACATTCTTAGTATTTTTCCCCCCAGTTTCCTCATAACAATCCTCCTTTCAGATTCTATTGAAAAACAAAGGAGGGTAGTTGTTGAGCTCCAGTCCTCTGCAGCACACAGTAATCCCACATGGGCCTGCTTTGGCTCATGCTCAAGCTGCCTTTTTGGTTTTGGTTGCTGTTCTTAACCGCTCAACTTCCTGTTTGCGCCTGAACACAGCCAATTGGTGCCTGGGTTGCTGTGACACCTATACACCAGATATGCCATTAGTCAATCCCAGAGTAAACAAAGTCTCAACCTCTCCCTCAGGATAGTCCAGAGCACATTATAACAGCTTGAAAATGCCAAGCAATATGAAAAGTCATTGAAGTTATTGCACATGTGTTAGAGGACTAGCCCGTCAGACATCTCCAAATCTTACATGATGCAATACATTATATTTTCATTTACCATATATTTTAATTTAGTTTAGACTCATTCAAGTCCTGGTTTGGTTGAATAGTCGTTGTACAAATGTAAATGGTCAAGTTCATGACATTACTGTAGTTTTCACGCAAGTCTGAATACATTGCACCAGCTAGTGGCTGTAGTAATAACTAGAATGTAATTGAAAGTACTGTAATTCAATAGTTTGATGTTTGAACTCACAATAAAGCAATTAAGGTCAAATCAAAGTTTATTGATCGCATACACAGATTTAAAGATGTTATCGCGTGTGCAGGGAAATGCTTGTGTTTGTAGCTCCAACAGTGCAGTAATACCTAGCAATAAAAAACAATAAACATATATTCCCAAAAGTTAAAAGAAATAAATTAAGAAATATCAGAATGAGCAATGTCAGAGTCCGAAATATAAATATATATACACTGAGTGTACAAACCATTAGGAACACCTTTCTAATATTGAGCTGGACCCCATTTTGCCCTGAGAAAAGCCTCAATTCATTGGGGCATGGACTCTAGAAGGTGTCGAAAGCATTCCACAGGGATGCTGGCCCATGTTAGCTGGATGTCCTTTGGGTGGTGGACCATTCTTGACCACTCTACACACAGGAAACTGTTGAGCAAGAAAACACCAGCAGCGTTGCAGACACACTCAAACCGATGCACCGGGCACCTACTACCATACCCCATTAAAAGGCACTTAAATATTTTGTCTTGCCAATTCACTTTCTGAATGGCACAGGAGAGGGTCGGAAGCAAAACTGTTACACATACACAATACATGTCTCAGTTGTCTGAAGGCTTAAAAATCCATCTTTAACCTGTCTTCTCCCCTTCATCTACACTGGTTGAATTGGATTTAACAGGTGACATCAATAACGGATCATAGCTTTCACTTGGATTCACTTGGTAAGTCTATGTCATGGAAAGAGCAGGTGTTCCTATTGTTTTGTACACTCAGTGTACGTATAAAGTGGGTTAAACCGTATGTAAACATTAAGTGACCAGTGTTCAATGACCATATACCGGGTGGTAGACAGCTAGTGACAGTGTCTGAGGTTCAGAGCAGGGTACTGGGCAGGAATGTAGAAGTTATGTGAAGAAGGTAAAAACAACATAAAAGCTCAGATTTTCCTTCTCTTTAGGTCAGTGCCAAGTTCAAGCATAATTTTTTCCATGCATCATGAAAGCTCTCTTTATTCAATTGGACTATGTGAGCCTGGATATTGGGAAATACCTCGTCAATTGCGCAACTGAATAAATTCAACCCAAATGTGTCTTCCGCATTTAACCCAAACCGTCAGATCAGAGAGGTGGGGGGCCTGCCTTAATCGAGATCCACGTCATCTGGACCCAGGGAGCAGTTGTTGTTGGGGATTAACTGCCTTGCTCAATGGCAGAACGGCAGATTTTTCCACCTTGCCTGCTCAGCGATTTGAACCAGCGACATTTCGTTACTGGACCAACACTCTTAACTGCTAGGCTACCTGCCCCCCTAATGATTATTATGATACTGTATGATCAGCCTTTTTCTGTAGAAATGGTTGTCTTGAAGATGAACACATGGTGGCAGTAGAGCACTTCTCAAAACTATAAAAACTAAATTTCTTCATTCATAAATAAATTGTTTAAAGTATTGTAGCGACCTGCATAGACAGCTGTAAATTATGAGTTATGCTGTGTTGTACTTAACCGTACCGTGTTCGCGGGGTCCGATTTGCCAGTCAACCTGCTATCTGTTCCGGTACGGAGCATCCTTGTGGTTGGTGGGGCGGCGGGGGTTTGGCAGGGGGGTGGAGCACCGCAAATTTAAGACTACTTAGCCATTGTCTCTCTCTTATGTTTTGTCTTATCAAGAGGAAAGGAGGATACCTAGTCAGTTGTACAACTGAAATGCGTCTTCTGAATCAGAGAGGTGCTTGGGCTGCCATAATCATCATCCACGTCTTCGGCACCAGGGGAACAGTGGGTTAACAGCCTTGCTCAGGGGAAGAACTACAGATTTTTTACCTTGTCAGCTCAGGGATTTGATCCAGCAACCTTTTGGCTACCTGCCAACGGGAGATGGTCAGTGTGTTTTATACTGGGATCCTTGAGTTATTTGGCGTGGGCTACGGCTAAACAGTAGCCTGTGTTGAGTTGGGTTAATAAACCGGGAATTCCTAAACTCACCCTCTGTCTGGACATTTGTTCATTTATGATCTAGCCAGGTCATTACAGTATTATTAGAGAAATATGTGTATTTTTTTCATGATGAAGATATAAAAAAGAGTGCCACATCCTTGAAATGCAATGTACTTTACTTAATCAGCCTGTATAATAATTAAAAGACAAAAGTGTAGGATCCCCTTATAATAGTTGAACGATTATCCCTTTTCCCTTTGGCCTCACCCTGATCTTGCGAGTTTACATTCTGTTTCGCTACACAACATCAGGATGGTTCAACATTCTTTGTAACCTTGTAGAATGTTGAAAGGACACTTCTGATTGATTGTTCGACAGTGACCCCTCTCTGACAATTTACCCTGGGGTGTAATCGTTAGTACAAGTATGGAACGCCGTTTGGGTCTTAAAGCACGTGGTCAAAGCGATCTTTTTAATGCAGTTGCACCCCAAAAATAAAACTAGAGTTTCTATTGGACAAATTCAGATTGGTTCCTCCTTGTTTCCTTCCGTTTCAGCGTAATGAATATCTGGAATCCATGAGACGTCCATACCCCCCACCACTTCATATTTAAACTTGGGGGGACGTGACAAAGACGACGTCCAATGGACCCCAAACAGCACCAGTGATGCCAATTTAGCAATTTTGTTGCTAGATTTAGCAACTTTTCAGACTACCCTGGCACCTTTTTTTCAAACAACACCTAGCAACAAATGTAGCTACTTTTAAAAATGTATTTGGAACTTTTAGCAACTTTTGAAAAGTGACTCAAATAATAAAATGCAAGCATTTTCCCTCTAAATGACACAAAAAAGATTTATCTGTCTCACACTCAGTCACAACACACGTGCCTGGCTGCAAAAGTGCATTGTGAGTGACGTCAGCAGCATGCCAGCAGCAATTTCAGCAAATTGCAAGTCATTGTTGGCTGACTGCAGCAGCAGTAGTACGGGTTCGACGAGCCAAACCCAATGAATATAGTTTGATCTTGAATGTTTGATCTTGAACATAACTTACAACATCAATCAACATGTCTCAATCAAAATTGTACAGCCAGAAGTACAGAAAATAGTGGTAGTCTGTACCTGAACAAATGTCAAATCATATTTTGCTCTGAGATGGCCAGTCAATTTGAGTCACTATTGTGTATTAAACGTAATGACGCAGTTTTACGTTATCACGCAATGACATCACAACGTAATTTAGCAACTTTTAGCAACAAATCAACCTGCCTCTAGCAACTGACCCTGAAAATTAGTTGGCAACACTGGACAGCACGGACCAAAGATAGAGGGCGATCTATAAAAATCCGCCTGCCGTCGAGAACACAGAAATAGGAATTTGACAACCAGAGGCATGTTGATATTTATATATATAAATGATTAAATATAGCGATAAATGTATGTTTCAGGTAGCAATCGTAATAGCTAGCTAACTAATTGCTGGTGAGTGTGTTAGCAAGAATCTTTCTAACGTTAGCTAGCGTTGCGTTTGCAGCTAAGTTATTTAACGTTAATACATTGCATTTGGTAGCGAGTTTCATAACCTAACTAGTTAGTAGTCTGGCAGCAACAGGCTAGCTAATTTTGAGATATTTTTTTTTTTAAATGAGGCACCAATACCTTGCTTGATTTACAATGTAAATCTGATGGCAGAGCAGACTAGTTAGGTCCATAGAATGACGTCAAAGCGTAGCCTTTCAAATGGACCTAACGTTAGAAGACTAACAGCCAGTATTTTCTCTAAGCCTGGTCCAATATCGGGGTGCCTTCTCTCCCTAAGGGTTTATGCTTATGAATGAAGATCCAACTGCGAGGAACACGAAGCCTGTCCTCTTGTCGGTGTTGAGATGTCATTGGCAGCAACATGCATTTTGCCGGCAGGAGCAGCAGCAGCACCGATGCCCCCTTCTCCGTCGGTTCATCTTTTCGTTTCTTTGCCCGCCATCAGCATGGGAATCGCCGCAGCATTACTTTTTCAGTTTGGATATGGGGGACTCACCGTAACGTCATTTTTTTTCTGAAGATTTGTATTTATATGTCCTTCGCCTTGCTGTGTTTCTTGTTGGGAAGCGTTGGTCTCCTCGTGAAGAAGGGTCCTCCTAAAATCTGCCAATTTTAAACTTCAAAGAGACGGTCTACTTACCTGTTGGACTTGTTTAACAAATTCATGGTAAGTATCCTGAATAGTTTTTATTCATGTGTCATAAGCCAATTTTCCTCCCTATCATCCTTGTTATGATCACTGAGTAACTGAGTTGTTTGTCAGATACATTTATAATGAAGACAGTAGACAGCTAGGCATTCATTGTGCTCTTCGGTCCTGCATGATGACACATGATAATGTTGTGTTGTAGCCTACAGCTTCAACAGTCAGCCAGACTTTTGAAGCATAGGCAGTGTTTTGTCTTGGTTTGGTCTCCTGCATAATACGGTGGGTGTTAGATAGATAGGCTATACGTTTTGAAACCTTGTTGCTCAATACAGCCTCTGTCTTTTCCCTGTCTGAGTCTGGTTTGGACATCTCATCACTGCCCATTCAGTTAACTATTTAGTTATTTATGAATTTCTATTTGAAGTTGTTCGAATGTATCCTTTGTTCCTTTCAAATCAAAATCAAATCAAATTTATTTATATAGCCCTTCGTACATCAGCTGAAATCTCAAAGTGCTGTACAGAAACCCAGCCTAAAACCCCAAACAGCAAGCAATGCATGTGAAAGAAGCACGGTGGCTGGGAAAAACTCCCTAGGAAAAACTCATGAGAAAGGCCAAAAACCTAGGAAGAAACCTAGAGAGGAACCAGGCTATGAGGGGTGGCCAGTCCTCTTCTGGCTGTGCCGGGTGGATATTATAACAGAACATGGTCAAGATGTTAAAATGTTCGTAAATGACCAGCATGGTCAAATAATAATAATCATAGTAATTCTCGAGGGTGCAACAAGCACGTCCGGTGAAACAGGTCAGGGTTCCGTAGCCGCAAGCAGAACAGTTGAAACTGGAGCAGCAGCATGGCCAGGTGGACTGGGGACAGCAAGGAGTCATCATGCCAGGTAGTCCTGAGGCATGGTCCTAGAGCTCAGGTCCTCCGAGAGAAAGAAAGAAAGAGAGAAGAGAGAATTAGAGAGAGCATATTTACATTCAGACAGGACACCGGATAAGACAAGAGAATACTCCAGATGTAACAGACTGACCCTAGCCCCCCGACACATAAACTACTGCAGCATAAATACTGGAGGCTGAGACAGGAGGGATCAGAAGACTGTGGCCCCATCCGATGATACCCCCGTACAGGGCCAAACAGGCAGGATATAACCCCACCCACTTTGCCAAAGCACAGCCCCCACACCACTAGAGGGATATCTACAACCACCAACTTAACGTCCGAAGACAAGGCCGAGTATAGCCCACAAAGATCTCCGCCACGGCACAACCCAAGGGGGGGGCGCCAACCCAGACAGGAAGACCACGTCAGTGGCTCAACCTACTCAAGTGACGCACCCCTCCCATGGACGGCATGGAAGAACACCAGTAAGTCAGTGACTCAGCCCCTGTAAAAGGGTTAGAGGCAGAGAATCCCAGTGGGAAGAGGGGAACCGACAAGGCAGAGACAGCAAGGGCGGTTCGTTGCTCCAGCCTTTCCGTTCACCTTCACACTCCTGGGCCAGACTATACTTAATCATAGGACCTACTGAAGAGATAAGTCTTCAGTAAAGACTTAAAGGTTGAGACTGAGTCTGCGTCTCTCACATGGGTAGGCAGACCATTCCATAAAAATGGAGCTCTATAGGAGAAAGCCCTACCTCCAGCCGTTTGCTTAGAAATTCTAGGGACAATTAGGAGGCCTGCGTCTTGTGACCGTAGCGTACGTGTAGGTATGTACGGCAGGACCAAATCGGAAAGATAGGTAGGAGCAAGCCCATGTAATGCTTTGTAGGTTAGCAGTAAAACCTTGAAATCAGCCCTTGCCTTAACAGGAAGCCAGTGTAGGGAGGCTAGCACTGGAGTAATATGATCAAATTTTTTGGTTCTAGTCAGGATTCTAGCAGCCGTATTTAGCACTAACTGAAGTTTGTTTAGTGCTTTATCCGGGTAGCCGGAAAGTAGAGCATTGCAGTAGTCGAGCCTAGAAGTAACAAAAGCATGGATTAATTTTTCTGCGTCATTTTTGGACAGAAGGTTTCTGATTTTTGCAATGTTACGTAGATGGAAAAAAGCTGTCCTTGAAGCAGTCTTGATATGTTCTTCAAAAGAGAGATCAGGGTCCAGAGTAACGCCGAGGTCCTTTACAGTTTTATTTGAGACGACTGTACAACCATCCAGATTAATTGTCAGATTCAACAGAAGATCTCTTTGTTTCTTGGGACCTAGGACAAGCATCTCTGTTTTGTCCGAGTTTAAAAGTAGAACATTTGCAGCCATCCACTTCCTTATATCTGAAACACAGGCTTCTAGCGAGGGCAATTTTGGGGCTTCACCATGTTTCATTGAAATGTACAGCTGTGTGTCGTCCGCATAGCAGTGAAATTTAACATTATGTTTTCGAATGACATCCCCAAGAGGTAAAATATATAGTGAAAACAATAGTGGTCCTAGAACGGAACCTTGAGGAACACCGAAATTTACAATTGATTTGTCAGAGGACAAACCATTCACAGAGACAAACTGATATCTTTCCGACAGATAAGATCTAAACCAGGCCAGAACTTGTCCATGTAGACCAATTTGGGTTTCCAATCTCTCCAAAAGAATGTGGTGATTGATGGTATCAAAAGCGGCACTAAGATCTAGGAGCATGAGGACAGATGCAGAGCCTCGGTCTGACGTCATTAAAAGGTCATTTACCACCTTCACAAGTGCAGTCTCAGTGCTATGATGGGGTCTAAAACCAGACTGAAGCGTTTCGTATACATTGTTTGTCTTCAGGAAGGCAGTGAGTTGCTGCGCAACAACTTTTTCTAAAATTTTTGAGAGGAATGGAAGATTCGATATAGGCCGATAGTTTTTTATAATTTCTGGGTCAAGATTCGGCTTTTTCAAGAGAGGCTTTATTACTGCCACTTTTAGTGAGCTTGGTACACATCCGGTGGATAGAGAGCCGTTTATTATGTTCAACATAGGAGGGCCAAGCACAGGAAGCAGCTCTTTCAGTAGTTTAGTTGGAATAGGGTCCAGTATGCAGCTTGAGGGTTTGGAGGCCATGATTATTTTCATCATTATGTCAAGAGATATAGTACTAAAACACTTTAGTATCTCCCTTGATCCTAGGTCCTGGCAGAGTTGTGCAGACTCAGGACAATGGAGCCCTGGAGGAATACCCAGATTTAAAAGAGGAGTCCGTAATTTGCTTTCTAATGATCATGATCTTTTCCTCAAAGAAGTTCATAAATTTATTACTGCTGAAGTGAAAGCCATCCTCCATTTGCGAATGCTGCTTTTTAGTTAGCTTTGCGACAGTGTCAAAAAGAAATTTCGGATTGTTCTTATTTTCCTCAATTAAGTTGGAAAAATAGGATGATCGTGCAGCAGTGAGGGCTCTTCGATACTGCACGGTACTGTCTTTCCAAGCTAGTCGGAAGACTTCCAGTTTAGTGTGGCGCCATTTCCGTTCCAATTTTCTGGAAGCTTGCTTCAGAGCTCGTGTATTTTCTGTATACCAGGGAGCTAGTTTCTTATGACAGATGTTTTTAATTTTTAGGGGTGCAACTGCATCTAGGGTATTGCGCAAGGTTAAATTGAGTTCCTCGGTTAGGTGGTTAACTGATTCTTGTCCTCTGACGTCCTTGGGTAGGCAGAGGGAGTCTGGAAGGGCATCAAGGAATCTTTGGGTTGTCTGAGAATTTATAGCACGACTTTTAATCTTCCTTGGTTGGGGTCTGAGCAGATTATTTGTTGCAATTGTAAACGCAATAAAATGGTGGTCCGATAATCCAGGATTATGAGGAAAAACATTAAGATCCACAACATTTATTCCATGGGACAAAACTAGGTCCAGTGTATGACTGTGGCAGTGAGTAGGTCCAGAGACATGTTGGACAAAACCCACTGAGTCGATGATGGCTCCGAAAGCCTTTTGGAGTGGGTCTGTGGACTTTTCCATGTGAATGTTAAAGTCACCAAAAATTAGAATATTATCTGCTATGACTACAAGATCCGATAGGAATTCAGGGAACTCAGTAAGGAACACTGCATATGGCCCAGGAGACCTGTAAACAGTAGCTATAAAAAGTGATTGAGTAGGCTGCATAGATTTCATGACTAGAAGCTCAAAAGACGAAAACGTCATTGTTTTTTTTTTTGTAAATTGAAATTTGCTATCGTAAATGTTAGCAACACCTCCGCCTTTGCCGGATGCACGGGGGGTATGGTCACTAGTGTAACCAGGGGGTGAGGCCTCATTTAACACAGTAAATTCATCAGGCTTAAGCCATGTTTCAGTCAGGCCAATCACATCAAGATTATGATCAGTGATTAGTTCATTGACTATAACTGCCTTGGAAGTGAGGGATCTAACATTAAGTAACCCAATTTTGAGATGTGAAGTATCACAATCTCTTTCAATAATGGCAGGAATGGAGGAGGTCTTTATACTAGTAAGATTACTGAAGCGAACACCGCCATTTTTAATTTTGCCCAACCTAGATCGAGGCACAGACACGGTCTCAATGGGGAAAGCTGAGCTGACTACGCTAACTGTGCTAGTGGCAGACTCCACTAAGCTGGCAGGCTGGCTAACAGCCTGCTGCCTGGCCTGCACCCTATTTCATTGTGGAGCTAGAGCCCTGTCTATGTTCGTAGATAAGATGAGAGCACCCCTCCAGCTAGGATGGAGTCCGTCACTCCTCAGCAGGCCAGGCTTGGTCCTGTTTGTGGGTGAATCCCAGAAAGAGGGCCAGTTATCTACAAATTCTATCTTTTGGGAGGGGCAGAAAACAGTTTTCATCCAGCGATTGAGTTGTGAGACTGCTGTAGAGCTCATCACTCCCCCTAACTGGGAGGGGGCCAGAGACAATTAATCGATGCCGACACATCTTTCTAGCTGATTTACATGCTGAAGCTATGTTGCGCTTGGTGACCTCTGACTGTTTCATCCTAACATCGTTGGTGCCGACGTGGATAACAATATCTCTATACTCTCTACACTCGCCAGTTTTAGCTTTAGCCAGCACCGTCTTTAGATTAGCCTTAACGTCGGTAGCCCTGCCCCCTGATAAACAGTGTATGATCGCTGGATGATTAGTTTTAAGTCTAATACTGCGGGTAATGGAGTCGCCAATGACTAGGGTTTTCAATTTGTCAGAGCTAATGGTGGGAGCCGTCGGCGTCTCAGACCCCACAACGGGAGGAGCAGAGACCAGAGAAGTCTCGGCCTCCGACTCGCTTAACGGGGAGAACCGGTTGAAAGTTTCTGTCGGCTGAATAAGCGACACCGGTTGAGCATTCCTACAGCGTTTCCCTCCAGACGCCATGAGAAAGATGTCCGGCTGCGGGGACCGTGCGAGGGGGTTTATACTAACGTTACTATCTGTACTTGCTGGTGGCACAGACGCTGTTTCATCCTTTCCTACACTGAAATGACCCTTGCCTAACGATTGCGTCTGAAGCTGGGCTTGCAGCACAGCTATCCTTGCCGTAAGGCGATCATTCTCCTGTATATTATGAGTACAACGACTGCAATTAGAAGGCATCATGTTAATGTTACTTAGCTTCGGCTGTTTGAAGTCCTGACGAACCATGTCCAGATAAATGATCATGTTAGTATGCATGTAATGGCCCGAGATGGAGCATCATTGACCTTCGACTGGTACATTCTTTGTACTTAACACAACCATTTCTAAATTGATCTTATGTTTGCAGGGACGATTCACAGTGCCCCTTTTGGAGTCTGCACAGACGAGAAGATTGGTATCACACAATGTTGACAAGGCCCCTAAAAAAGGTGAGTGATTTGTGGTAAAAAAAGGCAACAAATATAGTGCTGCTGAACCATCAGCATGAACTGTGTGGAGTTAGCAGATGCAGTCCCAGAATACCTCAGGAACAGCTTGTGAAGACAGCAGCTGACTTTCACTTCCTGGTGGAAGAAATATGGGCTTTTTTCTCAATTCATCTTTCCTCGATTCCTTGCATCTTCTCTCATCGCCTCTTTCTCAGAAAGGATTGGAGAAGACACCCTGAAGGGGGAAACTTTGAAATGGCTGAAAGACTGACTAACCTCTACGGATCGGTGTGTCCCTATACCGGGATGGTTGAGCTAATGTCCAATTTACAGTAGCTATTACAGTGAAAAAATACCATGCTATTGTATGAGGAGAGTGCACGACAATTGGTTTGATATATTCACCTCTGAAGGTAAATAATGTACTTGCATTCAGTAATCTTGCTCCCGTCCTGAGTGTCCCAGAAATAAATGTAGCATAGTTTTGTTTGATAAAATACATTTTTATATTAAAATGTAGGAACTGGGTTCTACAGTTTGAACCCCTGCTGTGTCTGGCTCCACACCCACCCTGCCCAGCCATCTAGATGTGTGAAAGTTAGTGTATAAGCTAATGACCCATCATGTATGACATTCCTGGCAGTGTGTAAACTTACACCATATACTTTTTGTATGTTCTCTATAGTTATGTACTTGAAAATGTATCAATGGACCAATTTGGCACACTTAATGCAAAATATTGTCTAGTATTGCAATGCTTCACTGGATCAATATGAAACTTTGCACACATACTGCTGCCATCTAGTGTCCAAAATCTAAATTGCACCTAAACTGCAATATTTTGTTAACTTCTATGGGCTACGTGGGACGCTAGCGTCCCACCCGCGGTACACACTATCAACAGCCAGTGAAATATCAGAGCGCCAAATTTGAAAACAACAAAATGTCACAATTCAAATTTCTCAAACATACAACTATTTTACACCATTTGAAAGATAAACATCTCCTTAATCTAACCACGTTGTCCGATTTCAAAAAGGCTTTACGGCGAAAGCATAAAGTTAGATTATGTTAGGACAGTACATAGACAAAACATTACACACAGCCATTTTCAATGCAAGAACAGAGGTCACCAAAAGCAGAACACCAGCTAAAATTATGAACTAACCTTTGACAATCTTCATCAGATGACACTCCTAGGACATTATGTTAGACAATACATGCATTTTTTGTTCTATCAAGTTCATATTTATATCCAAAAACAGCATTTTACAATGGCGTGTGATGTTCAGAAAATATTTTCCCTCCAATACTGCCGGTGAAGCAGCACAACAAATTAAAAAATACTATTCATTAACGTTGATAAAATATGAAACTTTTATTCAAAGATTTATAGATTAACATCTCCTGAATGCAATCGCGTTGACAGATTTCAAAATAACTTTACTGGGAGAGCACACTTTGCAATAATCTGAGTACTGTGGTCAGAAAAAAACAGCAGGCAATTATAGACACCGGCCATCTTGGAGTCATCTAAACGCATAAATAGCATTATAAATATTCACTTACCTTTAATAATCTTCATCAGAAGGCACTTCCAGGAATTCCCAGGTCCACAATAAATGTTTTGTTCGATAAAGTTCATAATTTATGTCAAAATAACTCCATGTTGTTCGCGTTCTGTAGGCTACTCAAAATGTAGGGCGCGTGAGGGAAACGGTGATGACGAAAGTCAAGAAAAAGTTATATTTACGTTCGTTCAAACATGTCAAATGTTGTATAGCATCAATCTTTATGGCCTTGAGAACGTGAAACTTCAGTAATATTCCAACCGGACGTTTGCATTGCCTTGAAAAACGTAATGGAACGTAGGGGATTTCTCACATGAATGCGCCCTATGAACTGATGTGATTTTCAGGGCACCTGCTTACCAGCGTTTTCCTTCGGTCTGTGTTTACCGCAAAAGGCTCAAACAACTTTCTAAGACTGTTGACATCTAGTGGAAGCCTTAGGAAGTGCTATTTGAGTCCTAACTCACTGTGTGTCAGAAAGGCAAGGACTTGAGAAAACTACAGGAACCAGATTTTCATATCCTGCTTGGAATCTTCTCAGGGTTTTGCCTGCTATATGAGGTCTGTTATACTCACAGACCTCATTCAAACAGTTTTGGAAACTTTAGAGTGTTTTCTATCCAAATCTACTAATAATATGCATATCCTAGCTTCTGAGTTTGAGTAGGAGGCAGTTTAATATGGGCACGTATTTCATCCGAAAGTGACAATACTGCCCCCTAGCCCCAACAGGTTTTTAAGGCCTTTGTCTTGCGTTTCAAAGATGATTAGGGGAAAAAAAACGTTTTTTGTTTGTATTATTTTTTACCTGATCTAATGTGTTATATTCTCCTACATTAATTTCACATTTCCACCAGCTTCGAAGTGTTTCCTTTCAAATGGTATCAAGAATATGCATATCCTTGCTTCAAGTCCTGAGCTACAGGCAGTCAGATTTGGGTATGTTGTTTTAGGCGAAATTTGAAAAAAAGGGTACGATTCTTAAGAGGTTTGAGACACGCAGTGGCCTTTCCCTCTTTCCAGACTGTGACAGAGAATGTGATGTTTTGAAACACATCAAAATATATGAACCATGCTCATTTGAGCTACAGATTGGGAGAGATGACCGATAGGGGCGAGAGAGAACAATTGTGCGATTAGATCTTATGTCACAACCTGCCCTCTAAATACACCTCTGCTGTCTTCAACCAGGATCTCAGCGATCATTGCATGCATCCGTAATGGGTCTGCGGTCAAACGACCACCCCTCATCACTGTCAAACGCTCCCTAAAACACTTCAGCGAGCAGGCCTTTCTAATCGACCTGGCCCGTGTATCCTGGAAGGATATTGACCTCATTCCGTCAATAGAGGATGCCTGGTTATTCTTTACAAGTGCTTTCCTCACCATCTTAAGTAAGCATGCCCCATTAAAAAAATATAGAACTAAGAACAGATATAGCCCTTGGTTAACTCCAGACTTCACTGCCCTTGACCAGCACAAAAACATCCTGTAGCGTACTGCATTAGCATGGAATAGCCCCCGTGATATGCAACTTTTCAGGGAAGTTAGGAACAAATATACACAGTCAGTTAGGAAAGCAAAGGCTAGCTTTTTCAAACAGAAATGTGCATCCTTAGCACAAATTCCCAAAAGTTTTGGGACACTGTAAAGTCCATGTAGTGGCACCTCCTCCCAGCTGCCCACTGCACTGAGGCTAGGAAACACTGTCACCACCAATAAATCTACGATAATCGAACATTTCAATAAGCAATTTTCTATGGCTTCCACCTGGCTACCCCTACCCCGGTCAACAGCCCTGCACCCACCACAGCAACTTGCCCAAGCCTCCCCCATTTCTCCTTCACCCAAATCCAGATAGCTGATGTTCTGAAAGAGCTGCAAAATCTGGACCCCTACAAATCAGCTGGGCTAGACAATCTGTACCCTCTCTAAAATTATCCGCTGAAATTGTTGCAACCCCTATTACTAGCCTGTTCAACCTCTTTCATATCGTCTGAGATCACTAAAGATTGGAAAGCTGCCGCAGTCATCCCCCTCTACAAAGGGGGAGACACTCTTGACCCAAACTGTTACAGACCTATAGCTATTCTACCCTGCCTTTCTAAAGTCTTCGAAAGCCAAGTTAACAAACAGATCACCGACCATTTCGAATCCCACTACAACCTTCTCCGCTATGCAATCTGGTTTCCGAGCTGGTCATGGGTGCACCTCAGCCACGCTCAAGGTCCTAAACGATATCATTACCGCCATCGATAAAAGACAATACTGTGCAGCCGTCTTCATCGACCTGGCCACGGCTTTCGACCCTGTCAATCGACGCATTCTTATCGGCAGACTCAACAGCCTTGGTTTCTCAAATGACTGCCTCGCCTGGTTCACCAACTACTTCTCAGATAGAGTTCAGTGTGTCAAATCGGAGGGCCTGTTGTCCGGACCTCTGGCAGTCTCTTTGGGGGTGCCGCAGGGTTCAATGCCAAGCGTCGGCTGGAGTTGTCACACCCTGATCCGTTTCACCTACCTTTGTTCTTGTCTCCACCCCCCACCAAGTGTCTCCCATCTCCCCTTATTATCCCCTGTGCATTTATACCTGTGTTTTCTGTTTGTCTGTTGCCAGTTCGTTTTGTTCGTCAAGCCTACCAGCAGTTTTCCCCTTCCTCCTGTCTTTTCTATAGTTCCTGTTTTTTAGTTTTCCTGGTTTTGACCATTTTGCCTACCCTGAGCCTGCCTGCTGTTCTGTACCTTTTGAACTCTGGTCTGGATTACCGACCTCTGCCTGCCCTTAACCTGTCGTTTAGTAATAAACTTTTGTTACTTTGACACTGTCGGCATCTAGGTCTTCCCTAAAATGTGATAGGAGTAGTGTAAAGCTCAGCGCCATTGGACTCTGGAGCACTGGAATGCATTCTCTGGAGTGATGAATCACACTTCACCATCTGGCAGACTGAAGGATGCCAGGAGAACACTACCTTCCCGAATGCATAGTGCCAACTGTAAAGTTTAGTGGTGGAGGAACAATGATCTGGGGAAGTTTTTCATGGTACGGGCTAGGCTCATTCATTCCAGTTAAGGGAAATCTTAACACCATAGCATACAATGACATTCTAGACGATTCTGTACTTCCCACTTTGTGGCAACAGTTTGGGTAAGGCCATTTCCTGTTTCAGCATGACAATGTCCCTGTGCACAAAGCGAGGTCCATACAGAAATGTTTTGTCGAGATCGGTTTGGAAGAACTTGACTGGCCTGCACAGAGCCCTGACCTCAACCCCATCAAACACCTTTGGGATGAATTGGACCGCTGACTACGAGCCAGGCCTAATCGCCCAACATTTGTGCACAACCTCACCAATGCTCTTGTTGCTGAATAGAAGCAAGTCCAACATAATACACGTACCCACACACGCCCGTGGCCCAAACTAAGAAGAGAAGAGGATGAATGAGCAATGTTGAGCAAGCAAGACTTGTGTGTGAATAATGTGACAAAGGTGATTTCATTGTGTAGAATATAATGACAACAAATTGAAAGATTGGGTCAAAATTATTTTCATCACTAAGTTGTCTGTTTAACCGCCCTCTTCCGCCTGCAACATGAAAAAGGCTGATCGTGCTGCAATGACATCTACGTGAAATAGTCAATTTATGTTTGATCCGATTATGTGGTCGGAGGCACCATATGGATGGTGTGACGCAATTGCGGAGGGCTCCATATAGCATTGACATGATTGGTTGACGGTAGGTGAGGGTGGGAGGTCCTGTATAATAACAAACAATCTTCCTTGACAACTACCTTCACAACAGCTCTGCGCTGCTCGGCAAAGCACAAGAAGTATGATTGCTCTAACTTCTGCAGAGGCCAAATCACCGTAAATGCTGCACATCCAATGCAGATCTCAGATTGACCATGTAGTGCCATAAATTCAGCCCTATGCAATGCTACTCCAAGCTACTCCATAGCTAGCCTAGTGAAAAATGAATGGCACCGCCACTGAGCAGGAACGTAGGGTTCTAAGAGGTAGGCTAAATTATTTGCTCATTGATGAAATACTCAGCTATCAAACATCCCCAACCACTTTTTAGACCTGCCATACATTTGCACGCAGGCAAATTTGCCTACTTTTTATGCGTGATGAGGATATGTTACAGGACAGAGAAACCAGACACATGTCCACATGCTCACAAAAGACAATGATTTTATTTATTTTTAAATAAGAAATTGAAAAAACTATATAATATGAAATAAATCATAACTTCTTGGTCACAAGAAAACACGTGGTGAGGTGTTAAGCAGTAGTCATTTATGGATACCCGATGAAAATTATGCAAATTCACTCATTTTTGCACAGGGCTCATGCAGAGCATATCTAAACATTTACATTTTTTTACTGTCAAGTTGTGTATGGTTCACACTGCAGCTCTTTGCCCAAACTTGAAAAAGGCCTTTAAGGACTGAAGGACGTAAGGGACAACTCAATTTTCTTCTGACTTCTTTTATTTCTTTAGTCAGTTAGTTAGTTAATTAGTTCTTTAGTTAGCTAGTTAATTAGGTTGATAACCTTTAAAGGCAAAACACAAAAATAAATATACATTACTTCAAGTAAGGTCATTTCAAAATAAATATATAATCTTAATGTAGCCATATTATCTAAATTATACTATATACAAAATTAGACAATTGGTCTCAATTCTCAACACAAATAAACACCTAACTGGCAACAATTTTACACAACAATGTCCATGTGCCTACCGGTTGAGTCTCCAGAATCCTAAATGAGCTGAATGAGAGTCTCCTCTTCCATGAAGGACTTCCAGTGAAATGCTTTTCCACCAAACATTTCACCACCTGCTATCACAAAGGTGATAGCCGCTCTGGCACCCCAATGGTGGAACAAGCTCCCTCACGATGCCAGGACAGCGGAGTCAATCACCACCTTCCGGAGACACCTGAAACCCCACCTCTTTAAGGAATACCTGGGATAGGATAAAGTAATCCTTCTAACCCCCACCCTTTAAAAGATTTAGATGCACTATTGTAAAGTGGTTGTTCTACTGGATATTATAGGTGAATGCACCAATTTGTAAGTCGCTCTGGATAAGAGCGTCTGCTAAATGACTTAAATGTAATGTAAATGTAAGGTGCACCAGTATATATGTTCCCCAGGGAAACACAAGCTAATGATGGGTTCCACAATGCATACACTCTTTCGCCCCCTGCTGGTGTTTTATCTTTGAAATCAGTTGAAAATCTGAACGCCTTGAATATGAATACCTGTCTTTTGACGCAACATTTACCAATGCCTATTTATTCATAAAAAGCAGAATATAATAAATATAATGAATCACAGTGGTTAGCCTATGCAAATTAATAGGAAAACATTCTGACCTTGTTAATGGGACTACATGTAGCCTATTACGAAACATATGGCCAGAGAGAAGTCAAAGGATCCAAGAAGTCAGGCTATTGTTTGTCATATCCAAAATAAGTATATGCCTTTGTGTGTGTAGGTGATAGAGGGCTAAATGAAGGATAAATATAGTCGAAATGTTCAGGCTTTGTCATGATCTGTGATCAAAATAGGCTGGGAAGTTTTCGGTTCCATTTAGACTATAGATTATTCATACGCAACTGCACTGAAATGAATAACCTGATCCACCCTCCTGAAAATCAAAAATGTGTTTCTGTTCTGTCCATAGATAGAAGTGGTAGGTCTATCTTTTTGGTCTTTTGCTAGAGGCATATCCAACCACTAATAGAGTATTCTTTATTCCAGAGTATTTAAAACAACCGGATAATGACACTTGCTTTAGGCTATATTTTGATAGGCCTACCTACCAAGAACCCATGTTGAGGCTGAGCAAGACTTCCATAGGCAAATACAGGGTTCTCTTTCAGTCGACTCGGTTCGACATCTCACTCACTCTTTTGCGGGTCATTGGTTGAAGCCTTATTCAATCAGAGCTTTGTGGGTGTACGCCCGGTGTCTATTTAACACCCTGCACTGCTCTGGTTTCCTCATTCTTCGCCACAAGTCTATTTGGTTACTATCTGCTTACTAGCCCATTAAGCAGCTTTCTTTAGAAAACTAGCTCTCAACTTAACTGTTCCTTTCGGTGTGGGTTACCACACCACCACAGAGTGGCAAGTGGCTTATTTCCTATTTTCATGAATTCTGCTAGCTTCAGCTTCACTTTACTGAGTGAAGTTAGTGAGGGGAAAAAAGTATTTGATCCCCTGCTGATTTTGTACATTTGCCCACTGACAAAGAAATTCAGTTTATAATTTTAATGGTAGGTTTATTTGAACAGTGAGAGACAGAATAACAAAAAAATCCAGAAAAATACATGTGAAGAATGTTATAAAATGATTTGCATTTTAATAAGGGAAATAAGTATTTGACCCCCTCTCAATCAGAAAGACTTCTGGCTCCCAGGTGTCTTTTATAAAGGTAACCAACTTCAACCAGTAAAATGGCTCTTTGTCACGGCTCTCTACGAGAGGTGGGTGTAGGAGTCAGGCGCAGGAGAGGAGAAGATGCAATCAAAAGTGTTTAAGTCCATCCAAAACATAAAGGCCCAGGACCTAAATACACAGTCCAAAACCACCACTAGAAATAACAATCTAGGGAAAACACCTGAATGAAATAAATGAACAAAATAACGTCACCCAACATAAAAACAGGGAAACTAAAATAAACCCGCATGAAACAAAGTGGGTAGGGAGAAAATAAATACTTACACTAATTAACCTAAACAAGGAACAGGTGCACAATCAAAACAGACAAGACCAAACAAAAAAGAAAAAAGGATCGGTGGCAGCTAGTAGACCGGCGACGACGACCGCCGAGCACCACCCGAACAGGGAGAGGAGCCACCTTCGGTGGAAGTCGTGACACTCTTTGGCTAGCTTTTGCTACAGCCTATGTCAATGAGTGTTAGCAATACAGCTAACAACTGCTGCATCCAAAATACAGTAGTTAATTTGCAACGACCACAACCAAATATGATCTTAGCGACTGTTCATGCAAGAATCAAACATCATTGTAAGCATATGAGAACCCAAAAAAGTTATTTTGTTTAAAATCGAATCAAAATCAAATTGTATTTGTCACAAGCGCTGAATCCAACCGTGAAATGTTCACTTACAAGCCCTTAATCAACAATGCAGTTCAAGAAATAGTTAATAAAATATTTACAAAAAAATAAATAAGAACAGAATCAATCAAACGGTAACACAACACATTTACATAACAATAACGAGGCTATATACAGGGGGTACCGTGTCAATGTGTGGAGGTACAGGTTAGTCAAGGTAATTTGTAAAGTGATAATGCATAGATAATAAACAGTGAATAGCAGAAGTGTAAAAACGAAGGGGGGGTCAATGTAAATAATCTGGGTGACCATTTGATTACTTCTTCAGCAGTCTTATGGCTTGAGGGTTGAAGCTATTATGGACCCGTTTGGTCCTAGACTTGGCGCTACCCTTGCCATGCGGTAGCAGAGATAACAATTGGGTGACTGGAGTCTTTGACAATTTTTTGGGCCTTCCTCTGACACCACCTAGTCAATCAATCAAATGTATTTATAAAGCCCTTCTTATATCAGTTAATGTCACAAAGTACTGTACAGACACCCAGCCTAAAACACTAAACAGCAAGCAATCCAGGTGTAGAAGCATGGTGGCTAGGGAAAACTCCCTAGAAAGGCGTGAACCTAGGAAGAAATCTAGAGAGGAATCAGGCTATGAGGGGTGGCCAGTCCTCTTCTGGCTGTGCCAGGTTGTGATTATATCAGAACATGGCCAAGATGTTCAAATGTTCATAGATGACCAGCAGGGTCAAATAATAATCACAGTGGTTGTAGAGGGTGCAACAGGTCAGGACCTAGTATATACAGTGCAGTAGGTCTTGGATGTCAGGAAGATTTGCCCCAGTAATGTACTGGGCCGTACGCACTACCATCTGTAGCGCATTACGGTCAGATGCCAAGCAGTTCCCATACCAGGCGATGATGCTCTCAATGGTGCAGCTGTAGAACTTTTTGAGAATCTGGGGACTCATGCTAAATAATTTACAAAATAGCCTCCAACACTCTACTCAGCAAACTGGATGTAGTCTATCACAGTGCCATCTGTTTTGTCACCAAAGCCCCATATACTACCCACCACAGCAACCTGTATGCTCTCGTTGGCTGGCCCTCACTACATATTCGTCACCAAACCCACTGGCTCCAGGTCATCTATAAGTCTTTGCTAGGTAAAGCCCCGCCTTACCTCAGCTCACTGGTCACCATAGGAACACCCACCCGTAGCACGTGCTCCAGCAGGTATATTTCACTGGTCATCCTCAAAGCCAACACTTCCTTTGGGTGCCTTTCCTTCCAGTTCTCTGCTGCCAATGACTGGAACGAACTGCAAAAATCACTGAAGCTGGAGTCTTATATCTACCTCTCTAACTTTAAGTATCAGCTGTCAGAGCAGCTTATCGATCACTGTACCTGTACACAGCCAATCTGTAAATAGCACATCCAACTACCTCATCCCCATATTGTTATTTATCCTCTTGCTCTTTTGCACCCCAGTATCTCTACTTGCACATCATCATCTGCACATCGATCACTCCAGTGTTAATGCTAAATTGTAATTATTTCGCCTCTGTCCTATTTATTGCCTTACCTCCCTACTCTTTTACATTTGCACACACTGTACCTCGATTTTTCTATTGTGTTTTTGACTGTACATTTGTTTATGTGTAAATGTGTTGTTTTTGTTGCACTGCTTTGCTTTATCTTGGCCAGGTCACAGTTGTAAATGAGAACTTGTTCTCAACTGGCCTACCTGGTTAAATAAAGGTGAAATAAATAAATAAAATGAACTTTGTAGTCTCCTAATGTGCTCTGTTAATTATCCTAACCTGCTGTGTAAATTCTCCTAACATGCTACAAAAAAGTTACTCCCTTATCGCAGTGGTGTGAAAGTATTGTTTCTCTAGTATTGTGTGTGACCGGTGTAGATTGCCTCTGCGTTGTGTTTTGATCAACTTATATAGGACCATAGGATCTGGGTTGGTGTTGATATTTTGTTTTTGCTGATAAAGAAATGAACAATATCCATAAATGTAATGTTGTACTGCCCTAATCCTCTCATCCACATAGATACAGTAGAAAGGGTAAGAATACCATTCATCTCTCTTGACAACGATACAATATATACAAAATATTATTAAAAAAAAAAAACACATCACATACCTGATAAAGAAACAAACAACATCCATAAATGGAATGTTGTGCTGCCCTTATGCACCAACTGCTCTGTAGTACAATTAACAACAAAGAGACATGAATAGCCATGCTAGCCCAATGACGACATGTACAGAGAGAAGTACAGTTACTAGCTAGCATGTACAGCATTCACAAATCAACAGATAAAAATTTAATAAATGGATTAGATGCATTAATATCACAATATACTGGTAGAACACCATAGTATTACAATCTAAACTCAGTATCTGTTTTAACATGTAGGATTGATTATGATTTTCTTGGCAACATTTTTCAGTAACATACCTCTTCCACATAGATACAGTAGAAAGGGAATAGGAGGAATACCTCATAATGCCATCTATTTTGTGAAGTGCACCAGTCCCTCCTGCAGCAAAGCACCCCGACAACATGATGCTGCCACCCCCGTGCTTCACAGTTGAGATGGTGTTCTTCGGCTTGCATTCCCCCTGAATGCAGAAGGTGAAGGAAGTGTGCGACATTAAAAAGGTCACTTACAACAACAAAAGGAATGTATAATATCAGTCATGGGAACTATTCAGATTTTGTGTCATTATACAACAAGACATTCAACAGTTGTTACAGTAGCATGGGGAAATATTGTCTTGACACTTTTCCAGGGGAGATGGAGTTTATAGATAGACTGGCTGGACTGTGGGACAGTGGATGTGCATTGATAAATCGAATTAAATCTGTTAACAGGCATTACCCATGGAATGCAGGGAATGAGGTGCAACAACTCCCTGCTATCAACCAATCAACATCCAGGAAGCAAATAATCCATTATATAAATTATAGTTGAACCATGTTTTGAGGCTATACAGTGTTTTACATTTACTTATTTGAGGTTCTGATGGGGGTAAGACAAAGAAAGCTCATGAGGCATTTTCTTCAAGAATCAATGGTACAGTTGAAGTTGGAAGTTTACATACACCTTAGCCAAATACATTTAAACTCAGTTTTTCATTATTCCTGACATTTAATCAGAGTAAAAATTCCTGTCTTAGGCCAGTTAAGATCACCACTTTATTTTAAAAATGTGAAATGTCAGAATAATAGGAGAGAATGATTTATTTCAGCTTTTATTTCTTTCATCACATTCCCAGTGGGTCAGAAGATTACATGCACTCAATTAGTACTTGGTAGCATTGCCTTTAAATGTTTTAACTTGGGTCAAACGTTTCGGTAAAGCCTTCCACAAGCTTCCCATAGTTGAATTTTGGCCCATTCCTCCTGACAGAGCTGGAGTAACTGAGTCAGGTTTGTAGGCCTCCTTGCTTGCACACGCTTTTAATTTCTGCCCACAAATGTTCTGTAGGATTGAGGTCAGGGCTTTGTGATGGCCACTCCAATACCTTGACTTTGTTGTCCTTAACTTCTATGGGCTATGTGGGACGCTAGCTAGCGGCAAATTCATAAACAACAAAATGTCATAATTCAACTTTCTCAAACATACAACTATTTTACACCATTTTAAAGATACACTTCTCCTTGATGTAACCACATTGTCCAAATTCAAAAAGGCTTCACAGCGAAAGCAAAACATTAGATTATGTTAGGAGAGTACATAGACAAAAATAATCACACAGCCATTTTCCAAGCAAGGACATGTGTCAATAAAACCCAAAACACAGCTAAATGAAGCACTAACCTTTGACGATCTTCATCAGATGACACTCCTAGGACATCATGTTACACAATACATGTATGTTTTGTTCGATAAAGTTCATAATTATCCAAAAACAGCATTTTACATTGGCGCGTGATGTTCAGAAAATGTATTCCCACCAAAACTTTCGGTGAATGTGCGCATCAATTTACAAAAATACTCATCATAAACGTTGACAAAATATATAACAATTATTTAAAGAATTATAGATAGACTACTCCTGGATGCAACCGCTGTGTCAGATTTTAAAATCGCTTTACAGAGAAAGCACATTTTTCAATATTCTGAGTACATAGCTCAGCCATCACAGCAAGCTATACAGACACCCGCCAAGTTCGGGGCCACCTAAACTCAGAATTAGTATTAGAAATATTCTCTTACCTTTGCTGATCTTCGTCAGAATGCACTCCCAGGACTGCTACTTCCACAAGAAATGTTGTTTTTGTTCGAAATAATCCATATTTATATCCAAATACCTCCGTTTTGTTTGTGCGTTCAGAGCACTATCCAAAGGCATAACGCGCGAGCGCGGTACCAGAGACGAAAAGTAAAAATGTTCCATTACCGTACTTAGAAGCATGACGAACGCAGTTGTTTAAAATCAATCTTTATGGTATTTCTAACGTAAAATTGCGATAATATTCCAACCGGACAATAGCGTATTCATTCAAGGAGAAAAAGATGGAACAGCATGATCGCGGGACCGCGCATATACAATCCCTTTGTTGCTAGGCAGGCCACTCAGTAACTGAGCTCCTATTATCTGCCCAGTGACAAGAGAACGCTGAAACAACTTTCTGAAGGCTTTTGACAGCCAATGGAAGCCTTAGGAAGTGCAACGTAACCCCACAGATACTGTTTCGAAAGGGACTAGAAAGAAGAACTACAATTTCTCAGACAGGCCACTTCCTGCTTGGAATTTTCTCAGGTTTTTGCCTGCCATATGAGTTCTGTTATACTCACAGACACCATTCAAACAGCTTTAGAAACTTCAGAGTGTTTTCTATCCAAATCTACTAATAATATGCATATTCTAGTAACCTGTTTAAATTGGGTACGTTTTTCATCCGGCCGTGAAAATACTGCCCCCTACACCCCAACAGGTTAAGCAATTTTGCCACAATTTTGGAAGTATGCTTGGGGTCATTGTCCATTTGGAAGACCCATTTGCGACCAAGCTTTAACTTCCTGACTGATGTCTTGAGATGTTGCTTCAATATATCCACATAATTTTCCTACCTCATAATGCCATCTATTTTGTGAAGTGCACCAGTCCCTCCTACAGCAAAGCACCCCCACCACATGATGCTGCCACCCCTGTGCTTCACAGTTGAGATGGTGTTCTTCGGCTTGCAAGCCTCTCCCTTTTTCCTCCAAACATAACAATGGTCATTATGGCCAAACAGTTCTATTTTTGTTTCATCAGACCAGAGGACATTTCTCCAAAAAGTACGATCTTTGTCCCCATGTGCAGTTGCAAACCGTAGTCTGGCTTTTTTATGGCGGTTTTGGAGCAGTGGCTTCTTCCTTGCAGAGCGGCCTCTCAGGTTATGTTGATATTGGGACTCGTTTTACTGTGGACATAGATACTTTTGTATCTGTTTCCTCCAGCATCTTCACACGGTCCTTTGCTGTTGTTCTGGGATTGATTTGTACTTTTCACACTAAAGTACGTTCATCTCTAGGAGACAGAACGCATCTCCTTCCTGAGTGGTACGATGGCTGCGTGGTCCCATGGTGTTTATACTTGCGTATTATTGTTTGTACAGATGAACGTGGTACCTTCAGGCATTTGGAAATTGCTCCCAAGGATGAACCAGACTTGTGGAGGTCTACAATTTATTATCTGAGGTCTTGGCTGATTTATGTTGATTTCCCCATGATGTCAAGCAAAAAGGCACTGAGTTTGAAGGTAGGCCTTGAAATACATCCACAGGTACACCTCCAATAGGCTAATTGACATCATTTGAGTCAATCAGAAGCTTCTAAAGCCATGTCATAATTTTCAGGAATTTGTCTTAGTGTTTGTAAACTTCTGATCCACTGGAATTGTGATACAGTGAATTATAAGTGAAATAATCTGTCTGTAAACAATTGTTGGGAAAATTACTTGTGTCCTGCACAAAGTAGATGTCTTAACCGACTTGCCAAAACTATAGTTTGTTAACAAGAAATTTGTGGAGTGGTTGATTAACGAGTTCTAATGACTCCAACCTAAGTGTATGTAAACTTCCGACTTCAACTGTATATCATTAATTTAAAATAGATGTAGCAATGGCAGATTGACCCTTTGTGACAAATAGTGGCCTCATGATGTGTGTTGTTCCTCAGGGCCAGATTCAAGAGCTCAGAGAGGAAAACATGACCTGGAACCAGAGGCTAAAAGCAGAGGAATACCGGAGGAGTAAGATGCAGAGAGAAATCAGGTAGACCTACTGCCAACACACAACACCTCTCTCACTATTCACTCTTATCTTACAGACCACTAGACTGTTTGTGCATTGTTACATCTGTAACTTCACTCCAATTTCAAAAGAGAATACTACTGTTTATTGTAGCTTTTCATGACAATTACGCTGGCATTGAGTGACATGCTACGTGGTCAATGTGAGTTAATGCTCCCTACTCTTGCAAGCAAATCTGACGCCATTGACGGGTGTCTCTCGATGTGATTTGGGCTTTAATGACGCTAAGCAACAGCACTGCCCTATCCTTCTCCCTCCATAATATAACATATGCCATAGCAGATGCTTTTATCCAAACAGACTTAACCATGCATACTATTTACATATGGATGGCCCCAGGAATCAAACCCACAGTCCTAGCATTGCAAGCGCCATGCTTTACCAACTGAGCCGTACAGGACCTCCAGAATGTATAGTGTGTTTTTTTTGCATCCAAAATGGCACTCTATTTCCCAGTGGTGGAAAATGTACTTGAGTAAAAGTAAATATACCTTAATAGAAAACGACTCAAGTAAAAGTGAAAGTCACCCATAACTACTTGAGTAAAAGTCTAAAATATTTGGTTTTAAATATACTTAAGTATCAAAAGTAAATGTAATTGCTAAAATATAAAATGTAAAATTACAAGTACAAGTATAAATCATATTCAAATTCCTTATATTAAGCAAACCAGACGTCACCATTTTCTTGTTTTAAAAATGCACGGACAGCCAGGGCCAAACTCCAACACTCAGACATCATTTAGTGAGTCCGCCAGATCGGAGCCAGTAGGGATGTCCAGGGATGTTCTCTTGATAAGTGTGTGAATTGGACCATGTTCCTGTCCTGCAAAGCATAAAAAATGTAAAGGGAAAAAGTATGGAGTAAAAAGTACTTTTTTTTTTAAGTCTGCTTTTGGTCATAACCAGTGTTAAGTGGGTGCCCTTTTCTCTCAGCATTCTGACAATGTACACAAGGGGATTGAGATAACGACCCCTGTACTACCCTGCCTGCCACTCTAGTGTATCACCAGGATAAACCCAGTGACCCACAGCCTGCTTGTGACTGTGGGAGTCATGGTGTATAGTTAAAATACCACAGTGTATAGTTTTATAGCCAATGATTAATTTTAATGCGCCCCTGCTGTGCGGTTCAAGGCATTTACCATTTTTGACATGTGTTTTGTGATAGTGCTTACAGTGTGGTGTTTCTGGCACCTACGTATGGCGCCCTCTGTTGATTGATTATGGATTTATGGTTGTATAACACTTATTATTATATATTTTTTAATTAACCTTCATTTAACTAGGCAAGTCAGTTATGGGCAGAGGCAAACCTCATCTGGAATTATCACACTCATACTGGCTGAAGAAATAGGATTAGAAGTGAGATGCTACTATATTTGCCTTACATATGTTTGATAGTTTACTACAATGACTTTACATATTCTCTACATATGTTTTATAGTTTAATGAGTCTTATTTAGACGTTAAGTGTTACTCGCCCTCTTGTTGTGCCATTCCAGAAAGACTCCCTGTATCTGGAGCAGGAGCTGGAGAACCTCAAAGTAGTATTGGAGATCAAGAACAAACAGCTGCACCAACAGGACCACAAACTCATGCAGATGGACAAACTTGTGAGCACCATAGATACTCCACCCATTCACTGTCAATGACATATAGTTCACAGACATCCATTTTAAGACAGAAACAATGTTGATTTCATCTGGCATGTTTAATGTTTTTGTTGTTTTTGTAGATAGAGAAAAGCGTTAAGATGGACGAATGCCTTACAAAGGTCCAACAGGAGAATGAGGACCTGAAAGCCCGCATGGACAGAAATTCTGGTTTGTCGAGGTAAAATAACTCCTCATTCTCTCTTTCTCCTCTATTCTTAAATCAATCTGGGACAGGGTTGTCTATGGGCTTCTATGCATCTACTGTATGTGTGTTTTCTCCTCTAACTCGTCTTGACATCCCTTTCCAGACAACTGTCCACAAAGCAGGTGATGCTGCATGAGTCTCTCCACAAGGAATCCAAGGTGAACAAGCGGCTGTCTATGGAGAACGAGGAGCTCATGTGGAAGCTGCACAACAGGGACCTGAACAGCCCCCACAAGATGTCCCCCACCTCCCCCTCGCACCACTCCCTCAAGCTCCAATCACCTCGCAGCTCTGCCTTCTTCACCAGCCCCATCCAATCACCTTGCAACTCTGCAGTCTTCTCCAGTCCTCCCGTCTCACCCAGATAACAGCGACCCACTGCTTTCAGAAAGCAGACACTCTCTCGCTCTCCTGTGATTGGACATAGTCCAGGAAGCAGCCTCTCTCTCTCCTTTCTGATTGGACCGAGTCATCCCTCCATACTGAAGAGCTTTATTAGCTGACATGGTACCCAGAGTTGACTACGGTAGTATTCTTGAATGGATCTACTTTCTGTTGACACTTACTGCAGATCAATGACGCTATGAGAAAAGGCTGTTGCGCAGAGTGAGGCCACCCCTTGTTTTCGCTTTGCCTTTCTTGTCTGATATTATAGGTGGAAAAAAGGAAATCTCAGGACTGTATATAATGATACACTATATTTGCTACTCTTCTTTCTCAGTGGTCGTCTCTCACACACACACACACACAAACAAACAAACACACCAGTGCCATTGGAAAGAGACACAGTACCGGGAAGATGTTTTGGGGGGGGAGGGGGGGGGGGGGTTGCTGCAATGTTTTTTGGTCGACGAGGGGGCAGATTACATTTTTGGGTCGCTACAGACGGCTATATCGGTCCTGCTAATACAGGACTAGTAAAGGCCCTGTGCACTACTTTTGTGAAGATTAAAAAATGTATATATATTCATATATTATTTTCCGATTTTTCAGGGGGTGCTGCAGAATGGTGCATCTTGCCATAGAGATCTGGTATTTACAAAATTACATTGATTGGCCCAAGATGGGAGCTATAGTAAATAACTGAAAGGTGTGAGTCAAACCAGAGAGGAAGAAGCAAAGCGTTTTTGTATGGAGGTCAATGAGTGTCGAATGATTAACAAAAATGTAATGGCTTATTTGCTACGTGTGGATTAATTGATATAATACAGGTTGTTACGAGTGTACTGATGAGCAGGACATGTGACGTTTTAAATCGAACTTGTGCCTGTTGTTCACACGCGTATCTGCCCTCACACTGGCTATAATGGTCCCACAGAAATGTGTTAGTCACACGTAATATTTCAGTTGGCCCAAGGGGGTCGCTGCATCATTCGTGGAGGACGGAATGTTTACTGTTGCCTTGTTTATTTGGATCATCATCTGCTTTTGCAGAATCATCAGTTACTCTTCCTGGGGTCCACAAAAAAGACTAAACATGAAAAAAGTAACAAAACACTGATAGACAAGGACAGTCACACAAATGTAAAATACAAAAATATACATACAATACAACAACAAAAATGATACAAACAAAACGAAAAAAGTATGTGTGCGTTAGAGTGTGTCTGTGTGTGTATGTCCCCTCACAGTCCCCGCCGTTCCATGAGATCTGTTTTTTAAAGGTATTTTTATGGTCATAGTCTTTATGCCAACTGGCGGCTCACGGGCTGAATTTGGCCCCTGGTTGATTATTATAGTTTTATTACATTAAAGACATTAAAAACACCAGCTCCAATTGATTGTAATTTTGAAAATCTATTCCAAAGTATTTTAATGCATAAAAGAGAGATTATGTACGAAAAAGTATGAAAAATGTATGCACTCAATACTGGATAAGAGCAGCTGCTGAATTACTAAAAATACAAATGTAAATATGTTATCGTATACAAATGATAACAAATATGATATACAGTATACACAAGAGTGTGCAAAGCTGTCATCAAGGCAAATGGTGGCTACTTTGATTAATCAAAATCTAAAATATATTTTTATTTTACACTTTTTGGGTTACTACATGATTCCATATGTTTTATTTCATCGTTTTGATGTCTTCACTATTATTCTACAACGTAGAAAATAGTAAAAATAAATAAAAACCCTTGAATGAGTAGGTGTGTCCAAACTTTTGACTGATACGGCATGTTTGGGCTTCTTGTGGTCAATTTGCAGTCATGTTCTGGGCCCATGACTATCCGCTCAAGGAAAAATCGGCCAGCGGCTGAATCTAGTTGATGATCCTCAACTCCAGTTGAGGTTTAACTTTTAGAGAATGTTTTGAACCAAATGCAATGCTTTTAGTTGTAGATATATTTAAGACCAGTTTATTATTAATCACCCATTCTGATAATGACTGTAACTCCTTATTTTGAATTTCAGTGAGCTCACTGGCTTTGGGTGCTGACATGTAGTGTGTGGAATCATCTGCATACATGGTCATTCTAGCTTTAAAACACGTTTCTGTCCTGTATGTTGCAAGCATTACTGTACTGTTTTCTAACGGTTGGCTGTTATTCCATCTGGTTGTTTTTAATCATGTAATCTGTATAGTAATACAGGATCCATTTGTAGAAGGATTTATGTTCATATTTATGCAACACATACTTCTCAATACCATTGTAATCACTTCTCATAGATAATTCATGAGAGCTTTCTCTGTAGGAATGTTGCTTTCAGTGATGCATCCACCACATGCATGGTATCCTTCATAAATTGGATATTGAGAATAATTTCCTGTGTATTTTTAATGTTGATGGTCTTTACTGTAATTACTCATTTACAGGTCATATAGACCTCTAACTGTTCAGTACTACAGGTTGGTGGCCTGAGGACTCAAAGCTGTGTGTTTTCAATGATGGTTTTTTGTTGGTTTGTTTGTTTCACCATTGGACCAATTCAAACCACTGTTTGTGCATGTTTGATGACCTGTTGTCTAGCACACCTCCCTCACCCAATCCTCCTACTGCAGCTTTAAAGTTGTGGTGTTTACAAAGATAATGTCACTACAGTTAAAAATGATGGATGGGATACATGTCACAAAATAACTTGCTTGGATGTTGAAATTATAGGTGGGTTGAAAAAACTGTTGATATGCAATTAATAAAGTCCTATATGAAATCAAAAGCAGATAATTATAGGGATTTATTGTTCTATGTTGACACACTTTCTTAGTTGGTTTCCATGTTAACCTGTTTGGGATAGGGGGCAGTATTTTCACGGCCGGATAAAAAACGTACCCGATTTAATCTGGTTACTACTCCTGCCCAGAAACTAGAATATGCATATAATTAGTAGATTTGGATAGAAAACACTCTAAAGTGTCTAAAACTGTTTGAATGGTGTCTGTGAGTATAACTGAACTCATATGGCAGGCCAAAACCTGTAAAGATTCTATACAGGAAGTGCCCTGTCTGACAATTTGTTCTCCTTCTAGGACATCTCTATCAAAAATACAGCATCTCTGCTGTAACGTGACATTTCCTAAGGCTTCCATTGGCTCTAGGAAGGCGCCAGAAAGTGGAATGAGAGCTCTCCAGTCTCTGGGCGAAAAACAGCAGGTGTTTTTGTGAGTGGTCCTTCTGAGAACAATGACACTGAGGTGCACGTGCACGAGATGACTACATTTTTTTCTTTCAGTGTTTGAATGAACACAACGTTGCCCGGTTGGAATATTATCGCTATTTTACGAGAAAAATAGCATAAAAATGTATTTTAAACAGCGTTTGACATGCTTCGAAGTACGACGCGTCACCCTTCGGATAGTGACTTGAACGCACGAACAAAACGAAGCTATTTGGATATAACTATGGATTATTTCGAACCAAAACAACATTTGTTGTTGAAGTAGAAGTCCTGGGAATGCATTCTGACGAAGAACAGCAAGGTAAACCAATTTTTCTTATGGTAAATCTGAGTTTGGTGAGGGCCAAACTTGGTGGGTGTCAAATTAGCTAGCCGTGATGCCCGGGCTATGTACTCAGAATATTGCAAAATGTACTTTCACCGAAAGCTATTTTAAAATCTGACACCGCGATTGCATAAAGGAGTTCTGTATCTATAATTCTTAATAATTGTTATGTTTTTGTGAACGTTTATCGTGAGTAATTTAGTAAATTCACCGGAAGTTTGCGGTGGGTATGCTAGTTCTGAACATCACATGCTAATGTAAAAAGCTGTTTTTTTGATATAAATATGAACTTGATTGAACAAAACATGCATGTATTGTATAACATAATGTCCTAGGAGTGTCATCTGATGAAGATCATCAAAGGTTAGTGTTGCATTTAGCTGTGGTTTTGGTTTTTGTGACGTATATGCTTGCTTTGAAAATGGCTGTGTGATTATTTTTGTGAGGGTACTCTCCTGACATAATCTAATGTTTTGTTTTCGTTGTAAAGCCTTTTTGAAATCGGACAATGTGGTTAGATAAAGGAGAGTCTTGTCTTTAAAATGGTGTAAAATAGTCATATGTTTGAGAAATTGAAGTTTTAGCATTTTTTAGGTATTTGTAATTCGCGCCACTCTATACCATTGGATATTGTCCCTATTAATATAAAATGAATTCATGGTGGATAAAACTAGATTTTGGATACAATTACCTCAATACTGCTTAGCTCCATATACATCATTCTTAGCAACAGCCCAGTGCATTTCTGTAGAGTGAGAGAGGTGGAAAATGTTGTAAGTGTATCGCTCTGGGCTTGCATTTCACATTCCACATACAGAGCCCATTAGTGACCTAGCAGTGTGGTGTCAGAGCAACAACCTCTCCCTCAACGTCAATAAGACCAAGGAGCTGATCGTTGACTACAGGAAACGGAGGGGGTGAGCATGCCCCCATCCACGTCGACGGGGCTGCAGCTTCACGTTCCTCGGTGTCCAAATCACTAGACTTAAAATGGTCCAAACACAAGTGCACGGTCATGAAGAAGGCGTGACACCTCCAAGGGCGTGAAAAAGTTTTGCATGGGCCCTCAAATCCTCAAAAAAACTTCTACAGCCATTGAGAGCATCTTGACTGGCTGAATCACTGCCTGGTATGGCAATAGCTCCACCCTCAAACGCATGGCGCTACAGACAGTGGTGTGAACAGCTCAGTACATCACTGGGGCCGAGCTCCATGCCAACCAGGACATCTATATCAGGCGATGTGGAAGGAAGGCCCGTAAAATTGTTAAGGGCTCCAACAACTCAAGCTATAGACTATTCTCTCTGCTTCCGCACGGCAAGCCGCACCGGTGCATCAAGTCTGACGCCAACAGGCTCTTGAACAGTTTCTATCCCCAAGCAATAAGCCTGATAAATAGCTAACAAAATATCTAAACGGACTATCTGAGCTAACCTTGTATCTCTATCGACCTTTCATTTTTATACTGTCTCCACGCACACTCACAGGCCCTACACACTCACTCCATCATCTGCTCACTCACACATAATATGCACATACATTTATACTGACTACACACACACAGACACACACACACACACACACACACACAAAAGCTGCTGTTTATCTTATATCCCGTTGCCTGGTCACCTTACCCCTATACAGTGGCTTGCAAAAGTATTCACCCCCTTGGCATTTTTCCTATTTTGTTGCCTTACAACCTGGAATTAAAATAGATTTTTGGGGGGGTTTGTATCATTTGGTTTACACAACATGCCTTCCACTTTGAAGATGCAAAATATGTTTTATTGTGAAACAAACAAGAAATAAGACAAAAAAAACAGAACTTGATCGTGCATAACTATTCACCCCGCCAAAGTCAATACTTTGTAGAGCCACCCCAATACTTGTGGTATGTCTCTATAAGCTTGGCACATCTAGCCCCTGGGATTTTTGCCCATTCTTCCAGGCAAAACTGCTCCAGCTGCTTCAAGTTGGATGGGTTCCCCTGGTATACAGCAATATTTAACCTGCCTGTGCGTGGTGGGATGCATACAAATACCTTAGAAATGCTATTACTTCAATTTCTCAAACATATGACTATTTTACACCATTTTAAAGACAAGACTCTCGTTAATCTAACCACACTGTCCGATTTCAAAAAGGCTTTACAACGAAAGCAAAACATTAGATTATGTCAGCAGAGTACCCAGCCAGAAATAATCAGACACCCATTTTTCAAGCTAGCATATAATGTCACAAAAACCCAAACCACAGCTAAATGCAGCACTAACCTTTGATGATCTTCATCAGATGACAATCTTAGGACATTATGTTATACAATACATGCATGTTTTGTTCAATCAAGTTCATATTTATATAAAAAAACAGCTTTTTACATTAGCATGTGACTAGCATGTGACTAGCATTCCCACCGAACACTTCCGGTGAATTTACTAAATTACTCACGATAAACGTTCACAAAAAACATAACAATTATTTTAAGAATTATAGATACAGAACTCCTTTATGCAATCGCTATGTCCGATTTTAAAATAGCTTTTTGGTGAAAGCACATTTTGCAATATTCTGAGTAGATAGCCCGGCCATCACAGGCTAGCTATTTTGACACCCACCAGTGTGGTACTCACCAATCTCAGATTTACTATAAGAAAAATTGGATTACCTTTGCTGTTCTTCGTCAGAATGCACTCCCAGGACTTCTACTTCAATAACAAATGTTGGTTTGGTTCCAAATAATCCATAGTTATATCCAAATAGCGGCGTTTTGTTTGTGCGTTCCAAGACACTATCCGAAGGGTAAAGAAGGGTGACGCGCCCGGCGTGTTTCGTGACAAAAAAATTCTAAATATTCCATTACCGTACTTCGAAGCATGTCAAACGCTGTTTAAAATCAATTTTTATGTGATTTTTCTCGTAAAAAGCGATAATATTCCGACCGGGAAACCCTGTTTTCGTTCAAAGACGAAAAAATAAAAACATGGTGTCGGCTCGTGCACGCACCCCCAGTCTCATTGTTCTCAGATCGACCACTATCCAAATGCGCTACTGTTTTTCAGCCATGGCCTGCAAAGTCAACATTCAACGTTCTGGCGCCTTCTGAGAGCCTATGGGAGCGTTAGAAAATGTCACGTTATGCCAGAGATCCCCTGTTTTGGATAGAGATGATCAAGAAGGCCAAGAAATGGTCAGAGAGAGCGCTTCCTGTTTGGAATCTTCTCAGGTTTTGGCCTGCCAAATGAGTTCTGTTATACTCACAGACACCATTCAAACAGTTTTAGAAACTTTAGGGTGTTTTCTATCCAAATCAAACAATTATATGCATATTCTAGTTACTGGGCAGGAGTAGTAACCAGATTAAATCGGGTACGTTTTTTATCCGGCTGTGAAAATACTGCCCCCTATCCCCAACAGGTTAACATAATTCAAATTAGATACATCACATTCCCATCTGTTGGGCTATAATGTACATTATCATTTATTTTTTTACTTTTGGGGTTTACTGACAAGCAACTTATGTTAGTGTGAGCACAAGTATTGTGATCTATTGTGGTTTGGCTTTGGTCACGGCCTTACAGTAAAACACTCCCTGGTGCTCTGGACTGGGGTTCTGGAGGATGAAGCCCTTGGTTGGGTCATAGGAGACAAGCATCCCGTCCACCTCCATCTCCTCTGGGGGGACCTCTTTGTGACACCTTGGGCAGCTGACTGCTCACACGACAGGGTATAACAGAAGGCCTGTCCGTACGCAGATAGATGATCTCAAAGTGGATGGCAGAAGGGACGAAGAGTTCGTCCTTGTCTGGTTGGAGGGGAAGGGGGGGACGAGGGTAGAGATGATTTTTTTGAAGTGAGTTAATTAAAGAATTTTAATATAGTCTGAATGGCAGCGGTAACATTCTTATATATGTTGTTAGGTTAATCAAGTATAAACAGTAAATAGTGTTACAGTAGAGGTACCCTGCTCACCTGTGAAGTAGATGTAAGTGCTGGAGGTGCGGTCAGGGTCTTTGAGACACTCAGATCCATCACAAAGTATGACCCAGCAGCTGTACGCCCCTGTGTCGGCTGCAGATATCTGATGTCAGGATCAACTGGCTGTACTTGTCACTCTGCTTGATGCTGTATGTTGGGAGTGAAAGAAAGGGAACACAATAACATTACAGATCATTGTTAGGTTACTATCAGCTGGAGGCATAGTGATTTGACACTGAACAAGTGATCTCTTAATGGCTCCGTCCCAAATGGCACAGTACTTTTGACCAAAGCCCTAGGGAGCCATTTGGGTCCCATCCTTCAGGTCACCTGAGTCGGGAGTCATTGAAGGTGTCCAGGTAGGTAGGGTAGGACCAGCCGATGTTACTGCCTTTACAACGTAACTGATTGATATACGACACCTGTCAAGTGGATGGATTATCTTGGCAAAGGAGAAATGCTCATTGACGGGATGTAAAAAAGGAATTGAACAAACTTTTAGTGCATATCTTTTATTTCAGCTCATGAAACTTGGGTCCAACACTTTACATGGTGCGTGTATATATTTTTGTTCAGTATAATAAGTCACCAAAATCGAAAGATAACACTCATGAGCACGACATTGCCGGTTGTTGGCTCTACAACATCCACATGCTTTACGGAAGTTGTCTGAACTCTCAAAATGGGACACTCATGAACACTATGGTGTTGGTGGTTTGGCACTACAATGCACATGCTTCAGGCAGTGGAGTCCTCTGAAGGTAACCCCATAGCGGCGTGAAGTAGGGCTGCTGAAGGTGCTGCAGAACCCCCTGATAACAACACAAAAAAAACTGTGGCTTGCGAAAGTATTCACCCCACTTGGCGTTTGTCCTATTGTCACAGTTGTCGAAAGGATCGGACCAAAGCGCAGCGTGTGTTTCGTTCCACATATTTATTTAATCCGTGAAAACTATGCAATACAACAAATAACTGAAATCTACAAAATAACAAACCATGCCGCAGAGGAGAAACAAACACTACTCACAAATATAATCACCCACAAAACCCAGGAAGAAAAACCCCTACTTAAATATGATCTCCAATTAGAGACAACAAGGACCAGCTGCCTCCAATTGGAGATCATCCTAAACAAGCCAACATAGAAATATAAAAACTAGAATCTAAGAACATAGAAATAGAAAACATAGAAAAACACAAAACACCCCCTGTCACGCCCTGACCAACTATACCATAGAAAATAACATCTTACTATGGTCAGGACGTGACACCTATTTTGTTGCCTTACAACCTGGATTTAATTTTGGGGGGTTTATATCATTTTATTTACACAACATGCCTACCACTTTGAAGATGCAAAATATTTATTGTGAAACAAACAAGAAATAAGACAAAAAAACAGGACTTGAGCGTGCATAACTATTCACACCCCCAAAGTCAATACTTTGTAGAGCCACCCCAAGTCTCTTGGGGTATGTCTCTATAAGCTTGGCACATCTAGCCACTGGGATTTTTGCCCATTCTTCAAGGCAAAACTGCTCCAGCTGCTTCAAGTTGGATGGGTTCCGCTGGTATACAGCAATATTTAAGTCATACCACAGATTCTCAATTGGATTGAGGTCTAGGCCATTCCAAGACATTTAAATGTTTCCCCTTAAACCACTCAAGTGTTGCTTTACCAGTATGCTTAGGGTCATTGTCCTGCTGGAAGGTGAAACACTTGTTTGGTTACTACATGACTCCATATGTGTTACCTCATAGTTGCGATGTCTTCACTATTATTCTACAATGTAGAAAATAGTAAAAATAAAGAAAAACCCTGGAATGAGTACGTGTCCAAACTTGTGACTGGTACAGTATATTATTTAACAAATAAAACATTTCACAAAATGTGTGAACTAGGCCTTTATTACTCCTGTAGGAGCTGAGAAAATTACTCCTCAGCAAACACTCATGCAAGCCACATCAAATACAGGTAAGTGCCAAAATAATGGAAACACTTGAGTAGATGAGGGAAACAAAGTGTATTGAAAGCAGGTTCTTCCACACAGGTGTGATCCTGATTTAATTAAGGAATTAATGATTTGGCTATTTCTGCTTAAAGTCTTGTGTGATATCTAAAATCACTGCTGTAACTATCTTATCCTTTAGGTAAATGGTATTCACAGACTTTGCCTCTCCCCCACACTCCCATCACTGTGGTACTAAGCTCCAATATAAAACTCAGATTTGACAAAACTATGATATTATCCCAAATGCTGCTCTCAGATTACAGCAAAGCAGTTAGGGTGGAATTAACTTATATCACTGTGTATTCAGACTCAGAAAAACTTGAAACGCAAAGAAGGAGCAGCCATGTAGGAGAGACATTGAGGATCAGAAAGATACTCACCATTTTGGAGCTCCACCCAGAAGATGGCGAGAGTTAGGAAGACCCAGCAGAGCTTCATGGTCAGCAGACGGGACTGAGCGGCAGGTAAGGAGGAAGCAAGGGGGTCAAGAGGGGCACTATAGGGCCAGAGGAGCAGCGAGGGACCCAGCAGCAGAGAGAGATCAGATGCTGTCTGGAACTCTGCAGCATTGTTTAGATTAGCAGCTCCATCCTCCTCCCCAGTGAAAAAAGGAAAAGCAAAGTAAGAAAAAACGGGAAGTCTCTCCTGTCCTTATTTCTCTCAAGCACAGTGAAGATATAGCACATGCTCTGATGCCCTCTGGTGGGCTGAGGGGAACACTATCACTGTTTATAAAGGAGATGTAATGAGGTACACACATCCCTATTGGTTTTTCTTGAGAGAGAACCACAAATAAACCTATTGCCAAAAGTTGTATCAACCATTTACAACAGGCAGACAAGCAACTATACTGTATATCCTCCCCTCACTAAGTGACTGTGCAATGTCTGACAATGTGCGGAACACACAGAATACACACACAAACTGGTCTTAAATACATTTTTTGACAGTGTACTTAACAGAAACAATTGAAAACTATGTCAGCGTTAAATGGGTACATTTACAGAGGCTCATTCTGAAGTTATTTTAATAAGTTACAACACTAGCTACCTTTGTCTACAACCCTGATCTTGGTGCTCAGGGAGACAATGTCCTCTGCCCTTTTGTTCCATGTTTAATTAACCTAACGCATCTTAAAATTGATTAAATATAATTGTCACGTAAAAAACATGATATTGCAGTAAACTACAAAGACAATATGTTATCAAGCTCAGCCACTTATCTTTCAATCATCTACTGTAAACTAATCTATCAATACCAGAGGACGAGGTAGAACTCTGATCATCATCAAACCACAGGTCTAAGAGCTCAATCAGTGGATAAACTGCAATTGAACACCCTAAAATATTTCCCTAACTACCCACTGGGCACAGATGGCCATTCAATTTCTAGTTTTGATTTTCAGTTTTGTTTGAGTTGTCAACTAACATGAATTCAACGTGAAATCAACAAAAATTCTGGTAAAAGTTGGGTGAACAAAAAAATGGGAAATGCCCTTAAATTGATGACTTGGTTTTGAAATTACAGATATTCCAGAAATCCTTGTTGGAGGATTCCAGATTTCTTGCTTATTCCCTCCCGATTCATGGAATTTTCTAAATGTCACCTGATTTTTGCAGCTCTATCCCTAACAGATACTACCATTCATGAGAGAGACAGATTACACATCAATTGCCTATGCTGCTCCAAGACAAGAATGTTAAAAAGCAATATCTCACTGTTCATCCTTATAAGACCCCAGAAATTGGTTATGAAAGCAAAGTAGAGTTACAAAGTAGACATAATAAACCCTTGGCACACAAAACTAGAAGACTAATACGAAAAGAGGAGAGGCAACCTTTAAACACTGATCAAGCCCAGACTTGGACTAGATTATTAATGTAAAAAGACATTGAATGAACAGTTTAATTTGTATCAATTGAGAGAAATGTCATTACTCTCACTAGGGTACTATCTTGAAAAACATTTATGGTACATCTTGTGTGTGATGCTAAGAAACTATTCAAAAAACAATGCAGGGATTAGCTTCAAATGAGAAAGGCTAATCTAGCCTGACCATACTGCTAAAGGCTACAATTGTATTCATTCCGCTGTTGTTCCAAGTTGAGCAAAGGGTATTAATTTATAATAGATTCAAGAATGGTGTCAGCTACGGACGGCAAGGGTATTTATTCACTGTCTTCAATCAGTATTCCTCTGTGTCTGCCCTCCTCACACTCCCTACCAATCTGTGATTCACGCAATATCCTGGCATTAGCGTGCTGCCAGGCCAAGAGGCAACAATGTTTAGAAACTTGCCATCTGGGTCACAAATGCCTTGTACGTTGGAGTGGTAGTTCTTTCTATTGACATAAGTCACTTTATGGTCCATGGGATTGCTCCCATCAATTGCTCCACAGACTCGTGGGAACCTTCCTATGCTGTACCAAGGATGTTCTGTTTGGCTTGGGTGGGAAATCTGATGAACCTCATCTTCTGAAGGTTTTCGTGACTCTGTCCACAACTCTACACCCAGATGACTTGAGGACTTAAATACTTCACCCATCACTGACTGGAAACTTCCTGTAGTGAAATAACACAGGGACATTAAAACCTGTAGAACTGGCAGCAGTGCATGATTCCTTGTTTTTGCTTCTAGGTTTTCCTGTAGCATTTCTGTTATTGCGCTTCTGTCGAAACGGTAGTTGGCCATCAGACATTATCCATGGAATTTTATCATTCCCTAAATAGGGAAATGGGGATACCTAGTCAGTTGTGCAACTGAATGCATTTAACTGAAATGTGTCTTCAGCATTTAACGCAACCCCTCTGAATCAGAGAGGTGCAGAGGGCTGCCTTAATTGACATCCATGTCTTCGGCACCTGGGGAACAGTGGGTTAACTGCCCTGCTCAGGGGCAGAATCAGATTTTTACTTGTCAGCTCGGAGATTTGATCCAGCAACTTTTTGGTTACTAGCCCAAAGCTCCTACTCGCCACTCTACCTGCCACTAGACAAATTTATTTATTTATTTATTTATTTATTTCACCTTTATTTAATCAGGTAGGCAAGTTGAGAACAAGTTCTCATTTACAATTGCAACCTGGCCAAGATAAAGCAAAGCAGTTCGACAACATACAAAAACACAGAGTTACACATGGAGTAAAACAACATACAATCAATGATGCAGTAGGAAAAAAAATGCTCTTTGAACATTTTCCTGCTGTTCTTCATCAGACATGATATATTCAGCAATGGTCTCAAAATGTAGCTAGCAGTTAAGGGAGCTCAGAAGGGACCTTAAGTTTATTATGTCAAATTTGCCCAAAGTGTTTTTCAAATTAGTTAAGGGTAACCTTAAGTGTGACCTCATATTTAAAGGAAACTTAAGGTAAATATTACATTATTTTTAAGATATCTCTTAAGGAATACACTTAGGAAGGTTTTATGCAACCCCTCACTCCTCTCCTCCAGCACTGACAGTTCTCTGGCTCATTCACCATCTTTCTCTGGATTTAAAATGTCAAGCTCAATTTTTTTTTATTGTTGAATTTAAGACATATAATCTACTTGCAGTGAAGCCGCTCAACATCTACATCACATTAGTCATCTAACAGACTCCCATCCAGAGCGACCCACAGAAGCAACCAGGGTCAACGCACTGCTCAAGGGCACGTCAACAGATCTCACAAGGTCAAAAATGGGGACCCGAACCAGCTATCCATCAGGCACCGGCACAAGCTCCCAACTGCCAGGCCACCAGCCCTCCAAGATCCCCCCTACAGTCACCCAAGCGCTGCCCCTCAACCATCTGAGACCCACACAACCCCCAAGAAAAAAAAATATGATTCCATTCCCCACCCCCAAGACCCCAGTCCCCCAACTCAGCTACAAAATTAACAAAAGAGAAAAACAAAGGAAAATAGTGCAAAATTGCCTCTTCTTATCCACTTTTTTATTTGGCTTTCCCATGACTCAAATTGAGTAGGGAGACGACTAGCCTAGGCTACGTTACGTGATTATTAAAGGACCTCTTCACTAGCTGACCAGCACTACCGGAACCTGTGTCAAGATCAGTTACTTACCCCACCAGCCCTCCTCATAACCTCTACTTACAAATAAGAGAGCAGGTCTGGAATCAGTGTCGCAGGATAGGATGATTACAGAGAAGGATCACTAGGCTTTTACATGGTCTTTCTGGGAGGCATAGAGGCGGCAACTTGATTTAAAGCTGATCGCTTTTATTAGAATGTCTACAGTGGGAACAGTGAAACAATTAGTAAATTATGCCGCGAGAGCTACTGATTCTGGGCAAATAGGTTCCAGAACAAGGTCAGGTGCTGGATCCTGTTCCAGCAGGATCCACCTCAAATTTAGCCCTGCCTGAAAGGCTATGGCTATGTCAATGCAAAAATGGAGGACATTTCTATAGAGCAACTGAAACAAGGAGTGGTTGAATGCTAGAGAGAATACAGTAGACGGCATCCGTCAAACGAGTGATTTATGACCTATTTTATGGGTCACGGGGTTATGCCCATATATGTACATCCTGTCCTTCCATTCTCACGCTCTCGAGTGAGTGCTTATGCCCATATATGTACATTCTGTCCTTCCGTTCTCACACTCTCGAGTGAGTGTTTATTTAACCAGATAGTGCATCTGTTTATGTTAAAGCTTAAAGCTGTCATGATGATTGATGTGTAGTGAACTCGTTGAACTGTGGAATGTGTTTGAACATTTCAAAGAGTATGGCCCCCCCTGTTGTAGGGAACTTATGTATATGAAAACAGTAATGTCCGGGGGTATTGGACAGACGCAGTATAAGTAATTGTTGTGAACACTACAAGCGACCTCGATAAACCCCAGAACAATAAATAAGAAATTAAAATAAACCCAGAACACTAAAGAAGAAATTAAACATGTCTCCTAGACAAATTGTAGGTCTACTGTGTTCCTCGTGTCAAGAACACAATGACAAAACCATCAAAGACATTCTTTGGGAAGCACCTGATTGTTTTAATTGAGTGCTGGATATGAGTGACGGCCATATGGGTTACATTTTCCAACCGGACGATTCAACTGTGAAGATTTTCACAAACAGCGGCCACAGCACCATTTTTCAAACAAAAGCAGGGAGTTTTTCTCCTGCGCTGCGGATGAGAGAATGGCTTAAGATACGGCTGGCGCTATGCCAGATCGAACAGGCTCTGAGTGGGACAACCCTGCCTGGGTACGCACTGGAAGAGGAAGTCTGCGGGCGAGATGATTT
Organism: Salmo trutta; assembly: GCF_901001165.1. Lineage (NCBI taxonomy): Eukaryota > Metazoa > Chordata > Actinopteri > Salmoniformes > Salmonidae > Salmo > Salmo trutta. Next base: position 2,593,546 of record NC_042980.1, on the reverse strand, counting down.
GAAAGCCATAAGAATCTCTTCAGTGGCATATAGTCTAGACTCCAAAGTGACAGTTTTAGTTTGTGCCCAATTCGATAGTTCCAATGCAACCAAATCAGTTAGTTCGTATGTATTTTCAAAAGCCTGCACGGAGGTCAACTATTTTGTGCCAGTCTTTAGCTTTAGGTGGGGGGATTATCATACATTCCTGAACATGCTGAAACAGCTGGGAAATCTTTTCCAACATCGTGAACAATTACGCCGCTTGGCGCTTCTATCCTTAAGACAGACCCAGGGCCTAAAGGCAAGACGTTTGATCTATCCAGGGAAAGAAAGCATACGGAACCTGGGGGGAGCGGGATATCTTGCGAGGAAGAGACACTGTCTGAACCGGGCAGACCGTGAAGATGGGGATTTAGACACGGATGGCTGTGTTGGCTGACCATAGAGCCTGCCCTTTTTCAGTAAGAAAGGAATAGTAAAATTGTTTAACTAATGTTTTAAAAGGTCTGTACTAAAGATTTAGAATTAAATAAAGGGTTTTCAAATTGTACCTTCCCTTTAAACGAAAGGAGTCTCAGTTTTTCTCTCTCTCTTTCGGTCTCAGAGAAAGGCTTCTCGGAAAGAGGTGTGTGTGTGCGCGTGTGTGTGTGTGTGTGTGTGTGTTTCAAAACAATGTATTTTTCGGGGTGTGTGTGTCTCTGCAAAGGTGTTTCAAAACATAGTTTTTTTTCGGGGGTATGTGTGCCTCTGCAATTGTTTGAAACAATTCAACATTATGGGGTCATTTGCACATAGGTTGTCTCCAAAAAAAACAGGTGTTATTTCCCGAGGATGTAGGGACCAACAAACAATGCCCAGGCTGTAAGTTCATTCCATACTTTGACACAGTCAGGACACAGCCTTTACACATGGAGAATTTTGAAGGTGAGGATGTGGAAATAATACATTCGATTTTGTGTGTCTTAGGTAGTTTGTGGGAAATGTTTGATATTACATGGTAGCTATTACAGCACGGTTGGAACTCTCTCTCCCTCTAAGGTTTCCTCAAATATTAAACCGTTGATATCTTCTATGGGCTAGGTGGCACGTCACCGTTCCACTCTATTCAACAGCCAGTGGAAGAGCGTGGCGCGAAATACAAAACCTCAAAAATGCAATAATTTCAATTTTTCAAACATACGACTATTTTACATCATTTTAAAGACAAGACTCGTTAATCTAACCACATTGTCCGATTTCAAAAAGGCTTTACAGCGAAAGCAAAACATTAGATTATGTTAGGAGAGTATCACACAGCCATTTTCCAAGCAAGCATATATGTCACATAAACCCAAAACACAGCTAAATGAAGCACTAACCTTTGATTATCTTCATCAGATGACACTCCTTGGACATTATGTTATACAATACATGCATGTTTTGTTCAATCAAGTTCATATTTATATCCAAAAACAGCTTTTTACATTGGTGTGTGATGTTCAGAACATGCATTCCCACCCAAAACGTCCGGTGAATTTACAAAATTACTCACCATAAACGTTGACAAAATACATAACAATTATTTTAAGAATTATAGATACAGAACTCCTTTATGCAATCGCTATCTCAGATTTTAAAATAGCTTTTTGGGACGAAAGCACATTTTGCAATATTCTGAGTACATAGCTCAGCCATCACGGCTAGCTATTTTGACACCCGCCAAGTTCGGGGCTCACTAAACTCAGAATTACTATTAGAAAAATGGTATTACTGTCACGGTTATCGTCGGTGAAGGAGGACCAAAATGCAGCAGGACTGTGTTCATTTTGAACATTTATTAAATCAAAATGAACACAAAACAACAAAACGAACTCACGATACACCAAAAGTCTTCTCAGGCTCATACTTGCTAGACAAGAAACAATCTCCCACAAAACCTACACCAAACAATTACCCATATATAGGACTCTCAATCAGAGGCAACGAGGAAACACCTGCCTCCAATTGAGAGTCCCAAACCCAATCAACCTAACATAGAAATACATCAACCAGACTACACATAGAAATACATCAACATAGACCATAACTCAAAACCCGGAAATAATAAATCAAACGCCCTCCTAACTAACACACCACCCCGAACCACATAAAACAAATACCCTCTGCCACGTCCTGACCAAACTAAAATGACAATTAACCCTTATACTGGCCAGGACGTGACAATTACCTTTGCTGATCTTTGTCAGAATGCACTCCCAGGACTGCTACTTCCACAAGAAATGTTGTTTTTGTTCCAAATAAGCCAGAGTTATGTCCAAATACCTCCGTTTTGTTTGTGCGTTCAGGTCACTATACAAAGGGTAATGCGCGAGCGCATTTCGAGACAAAACAATTCTAAATGTTCCTTTACCATACTTAGAAGCATGTCAAACGCTGTTTAAAATCAATTTTTATGGTATTTTTCTCGTAAAATAGCGATAATATTCCAACCGGACAATAGTGTAACCGGACAATGGTGCTAACCCCGGAAGCACCTCAAGAAACAAAAACTCCAAACAACAACAAAAATCCCCCTAAACTAAAGGGAGGGAAGGGAGGGTGGCTGCCGTCAACGACGGCACTGTGCTACACCCTCCCTCCCCAACCCACCTATCCTGGAAGTGGCTCAGGTGCGGGACGTAAACCTCTCTCCACCTTCGGTGTCGTCCACTTTGGTGGCGCTGATAGCTGCGCCGGGCAGACGGGCCACTCGGGCTGGGCCGGAGGACAGGCGGGCCGCTCTGGCAGCTCCGGGCAGTCTGGCCACTCTGGCAGCTCCGGGCAGTCTGGCCACTCTGGCAGCTCCGGGCAGTCTGGCCACTCTGGCAGCTCGGAACAGGACGAGTCGGACTGGGCTGACGAACTGGATGCCTGGTGCGTGGTGCTGGTATTATCTTCACCAGACAGCTAGCACGCACCTCAGGACTATGAATAAACGCTACTCCAGATGATAACATTAGGACACGCTCTGTAGGGCGAATGTCGTGCCTAAAACACCAACACAGTAGCTCTCTCATCCTTTTCTCCTCCAATTTTCCCATCAACTGCCTTATAGTCTCTGTTTCTCTTTCCTCCACTTTTCCCCTCACTAGCTCTGGTTCCATCCTCGGCTCCGCCGATCTGTCCGTGTGCCACCCCCCAAAAAATGATTGGGGCTGCCTCTCCGGTTTAAACGCCAGTCGCGTTCCTCGGTAGCGTTCCCGGTCCTCACCGAATTCCCCTTGCTCCTTCCTCTGCTGCTTGGTCCATTTTTGGTGGGAGATTCTGTCACGGTTATCGTCGGTGAAGGAGGACCAAAATGCAGCAGGACTGTGTTTGTTCATTTTGAACATTTATTAAATCAAAATGAACACAAAACATCAAAATGAACACAAAACAACAAAACGAACTCACGATACACCAACAGTCTTCTCAGGCTCATACTTGCTAGACAAGAACCAATCTCCCACAAAACCTACACCAAACAATTACCCATATATAGGACTCTCAATCAGAGGCAACGAGGAAACACCTGCCTCCAATTGAGAGTCCCAAACCCAATCAACCTAACATAGAAATACATCAACCAGACTACACATAGAAATACATCAACATAGACCATAACTCAAAACCCGGAAATAATAAATCAAACGCCCTCCTAACTAATACACCACCCCGAACCACATAAAACAAATACCCTCTGCCACGTCCTGACCAAACTAAAATGACAATTAACCCTTATACTGGCCAGGACGTGACAATTACCTTTGCTGATCTTTGTCAGAATGCACTCCCAGGACTGCTACTTCCACAAGAAATGTTGTTTTTGTTCCAAATAAGCCAGAGTTATGTCCAAATACCTCCGTTTTGTTTGTGCGTTCAGGTCACTATACAAAGGGTAATGCGCGAGCGCATTTCGAGACAAAAAAATTCTAAATGTTCCTTTACCGTACTTAGAAGCATGTCAAACGCTGTTTAAAATCAATTTTTATGGTATTTTTCTCGTTAAATAGCGATAATATTCCAACCGGACAATAGTGTATTCATTCAAAGAGAAAAGAAAAAACAGCATGGTCGCGGGACTGCGCATCTCCAATCTCTTTGTCACTAGGCAAACCACTGACAAACTGTGCTAGTATACTCTGCCCAGAGACAGGAGATTCCTCAATCCGCTTTCTGAAGACTTTAGAGAGCCAATGGAAGCCTTAGAAAGTGCAACGTAACCCCAGAGATACTGTAGTTTCGAAAGGGACTAGAAAGAAAACTACAATTTCTCAGACAGGCCACTTCCTGCTTGGAATTTTCTCAGGTTTTTGCCTGCCATATGAGTTATGTTATACTCACAGACACCATTCAAACAGTTTTAGATACTTCAGAGTGTTTTCTATCCAAATCTACTAATAATATGCATTTTCTCGTTTCTGGTAGAGTAGTAACCAGTTTAAATCGGGTATGTTTTTTATCCGGCCGTGAAAATACTGCCCCCTAGCCCAGACAGGTTATATATGGTTTTTACAGATATTCTAAAAGTGGAGGACATCGAATTTTCTGGTATGTTTTTATGTCAAGTGTATGTATTTTTTAAGTTAAAATGTACATATTTCGTATAAATATATTTTAATAATGTCTATAGCATAGCCGACATTTACACAGCTTCTACCGGGAATAATTGATTTGGATCATCCAACATCAGCTGTTATAACTATCCATGTTGAGGATTCAGAGGAACAAATGGCGGCCGGTGTTTTTACGCAGCCCTACGTCCACAAGCTACTTTCAACGTAAGTCCAAAAAATAAAAAGGCTTAATAATCTTTCTACATTAAGCATTAACCTGTTTGGGATAGGGGGCAGTATTGAGAATTTTGGAAAAAATATGTGCCCATTTTTAACTGCCTCCTACACCAACTCAGAAGCTAGAATATGCATATTATTGTTCAGGTTTGGATAGAAAACACCCTAAAGTTTCTAAAACTGTTTGAATGGTGTCTGTGAGTATAACAGAACTCCTATGGCAGGCAAAAACCTGACAAGGTTTCATGCAGGAAGTACCCTGTCTGACAAGGAGTCGTGCGTCTTGCATCTGTTTATTGAAAAGTAAGGATCTTAGCTGTAACGTGACAATTCCCAGGGCTCCGATAGGCTCTCAGAACCCGGGAAATACCTGAAGGTTGACGAGGCAGCCTCAGGCTGAAACATATTATCGCCTTTGGTAAGTGGCGGATCAGAGGACCTTTGAATGAGGCGCGTGCACGATTCGCCCCTGTGGAGAAATTTAACTCGGCTGTTTAGGCTCATTGCATATTCCCGGTCGGAATATTATCGCTTTTCTACGAGATAAATGGCATAAAAATTGGTTTTAAACAGCGGTTGACATGCTTCGAAGTACGGTAATGGAATATTTAGAATTTTTTTGTCACGCCATGCGCCATGCGCGAGACCGTGATTTAGTATTCTGATAGTGTCTAGAACTCACGAACAAAACGTCGCTGTTTGGATATAACGATGGATTATTTGGGACCAAACCTACAGAGGAGAGGGTACCCAGGACATACATAGTAAAACATCTAAACATGATAATTTCAATGCTGTAAATGGCAATGATGAGGAAGACAATGTGCTGATGTATGAAGCGACCAAACAGCTTGATACAGTCAATTCTGAGGTAGAAACAATATTCATTGAAGATATTCTAAAACTGGAGGACATCGAATTTTACGATATGTCTTTATGTCAATTGTATGTATTTTTTAAGTTAAAATGTATATATTTTGTATAAATATATTTTAATATTATTTAAAACGTCTATAGGATTCCCAGATGCTACTGGGAATAATTGATTTGGGTCATCCAACATTAGCTGTTATAACTATTGAAGATGCAAAAAGGGGTTTTAAGAAATACATTTGTGTGATTGAAATTTTTTTATTATTATAAAAAATAATATATTATTATTATCATAATCTTTATTATTATGTTACAGGCGAGACATACCCAGAAAATTCAACGTCTTGTCAAGTGCTCAAATTTGTACAGCAGCCCCATAATCACATACAGTAGCGCCAACTTACAAGAATTTGTTTACCAGGCAGTGATGGAAACATTTTAAATGAGCTCTACTTCAAACATACAATGATATATATTTGATACAATTAACCATTCAAAACTGTTGTTAGAATATCACTTCTCATTGTGTACATTTCAAGGTTTCACAAACATAAAACAACTATCTAATTAATGTTTCTCGTACTAACACACTGTTGAGTTTCCTATTTACTAAAGAACAATCATTAAAACCTGTTAGGGCTAGGGGGCAGTATTTACACGGCCGGATAAAAACGTACCCGATTTAATCAGGTTATTACTACTGCCCAGAAACTAGAATACGCATATAATTATTGACTTTGGATAGAAAACACCCTAAAGTTTCTAAAACTGTTTGAATTGTGTCTGTGAGTATAACAGAACTCATATGGCAGGCAAAAACCTGAGAAGATTCTGTACAGGAAGTGCCCTCTCTGACCATTCCTTGGGCTTCTTGACTCTTTTTATTGAAAACTTAGGATCTTTGCTGTAACGTGACACTTCCTACGGCTCGCATAGGCTCAGAACCCGGGAAAAAGCTGAATGATGTAATTCCAGCCCCTGGCTGAAAAACATTAGCGCCTTTGGTAAGTGGTCTATCAGAGGACAATGAGACTGAGGTGCGTGCACGAGGCGACCCCATGTTTTTATTTTCTCTCTCTTTGTACTAAAACACAGATTCCCGGTCTGAATATTATCGCTTTTTTACGAGAAAAATGGCAAAAAATTGATTTTAAACAGCGGTTGACATGCTTCGAAGTACGGTAATGGAATATTTAGAATTTTTTGGTCACGAAACGCGTCGGGCGCGTCACCCTTCTTTACACTTCGGATAGTGTCTTGAACGCACAAACAAAACAGAGGATATTTGAACATAACTATGGATTATTTTGAACCAAACCAACATTTGTTATTGAAGTAGAAGTCCTGGGAGTGCATTCTGACGAAGAACAGCAAAGGTAATAACATTTTTCTTATAGTAAATCTGACTTTGGTGAGGGCTAAACTTGGTGGGTGTCTAAATAGCTAGCCCTGTGATGCCGGGCTATCTATTTAGAATATTGCAAAATGTGCTTTCACCGAAAAGCTATTTTAAAATCGAACATAGCGAGTGCATAGAGGAGTTCTGTATCTATAATTCTTAAAATAATTGTTATGTTTTTTGTGAACGTTTATCGTGAGTAATTTAGTAAATTCACCGGATGTTTGCGGGGGTATGCTAGTTCTGAACGTCACATGCTAATGTAAAAAGCAGATTTTTGATATAAATATGAACTTGATTGAACAAAACATGCATGTATTGTATGACATAATGTCCTAGGCGTGTCATCTGATGAAGATCATCAAAGGTTAGTGCTGCATTTAGCTGTGGTTTGGGTTTATGTGACATTATATGCTAGCTTGAAAATGGGTGTCTGATTATTTCTGGCTGGGTACTCTGCTGACATAATCTAATGTTTTGCTTTCGTTGTAAAGCCTTTTTGAAATCGGACAGTGTGGTTAGATTAACGAGAGTCTTGTCTTTAAAATGGTGTAAAATTGTCATATGTTTGAGAAATTGAAGTAATAGCATTTCTAAGGTATTTGAATAACGCGCCACAGGATTCCACTGGCTGTTACGTAGGTGGGACGATTTTGTCCCACCTACCCTAGAGAGGTTAACCTGTTGGGGCTAGGGGCAGTATTTGCACGGCCGGATAAAAAAACGTACCCAATTTAAACTGGTTACTACTCTTGCCCAGAAACGAGAATATGCATACAATTAGTAGATTTGGATTGAAAACACTCTAAAGTTTCTAAAACTGTTTGAATGGTGTCTGTGAGTATAACAGAACTCATATGGCAGGCCAAAACCTGAGAAGATTCCATACAGGAAGAGCCCTGTCTGACAATTTCTTGTCCTTCTGTTGCATCTCTATCGAAAATACAGCATCTCTGCTGTAACGTGACATTTTCTAAGGCTTCCATTGGCTCTCAGAAGGTGCCAGAAAGTGGAATGACGTGTCTCCTGTCTCTGGGCGAAGAACAGCAGGAGATTTTGTGAGTGGTCAGGCTGGGGACAGTGACACTGGAAATGCGCGTTCATGAGAATTCTCCATTTTTTTCTTTCAGCCTTTGAATGAATACAACGTAGCCCGATTTGTATATTATCACTATTTTACAAGAAAAATAGCATAAAAATTAATTTTAAACAGCGTTTGACATGCTTCGAAGTACGGTAATGGAATATTTTGAATTTTTTTGTCACGAAATGCGCTCTCGTGTCACCCTTCGGATAGTGACCTGAACGCACGAACAAAACGGAGCTATTTGAATATAACTATGGATTATTTGGAACCAAAACAACATTTGTTGTTGAAGTAGAAGTCCTGGGAGTGCATTCTGACGAAGAACAGCAAAGGTAATCCAATTTTTCTAATATAAATTCTGAGTTTAGGTTGTCCCAAACTTGGTGGGTGTCAAATTAGCTAGCCTGTGATGACCGAGCTATCTACTCAGAATATTGCAAAATGTGCTTTCGCCGAGAAGCTATTTTAAAATCTGACACCGCGATTGCATAAAGGAGTTCTGTATCTATAATTCTTAAAATAATTGTTATGTATTTTGTGAACGTTTATCGTGAGTAATGTAGTAAATTCACTGGAAGTTTGAGGTGGGTATGCTAGTTCTGAACATCACATGCTAATGTAAATATGAACTTGATTGAACAAAACATGTATGTATTGTATAACATAATGTCCTAGGAGTGTCATCTGATGAAGATCATCAAAGGTTAGTGCTGCATTTAGCTGTGGTTTTGGTTTTTGTGACATATATGCTTGCTTTGAAAATGGCTGTGTGATTATTTTTGGCAGGGTACTCTCCTGACATAATCTAATGTTTTGCTTTCGCTGTAAAGCCTTTTTGAAATCTGACAATGTGGTTAGATTAACGAGAGTCTTGTCTTTAAAATGGTGTAAAATAGTCATATGTTTGAGAAATTGAAGTTATTGCATTTTTGAGGTATTTGTATTTCGTGCCACGCGATTCCACTGGCTGTTGACACGCCCAGACAGGTTAAAGGGATATTTAATTGCTTCTTTTTATTTTTTCATCTACCATAGGTGCCCTTCTTTGCTATGCATTGTAACACCTTCCAGGTCTTTGTGGATAAATATGTGTTTGAAATTCACTGCCCGACTGAGGGACCTTACAGATAATTGTATGTGTGGGGTACAGAGATGAGGTTGTCATTCAAAAATAATGTTAAACAATATTATTGCAGACAGAGGGAGTCCATGCAACTTATTATGTGACTTGTTAAACACGTTTTACTTCCAAACTTATTTAGTCTTGCCATAACAAAGGGTTGAATACTTATTGGCTCCAGACATTTCAGCTTTTCATTTTTAATTCATTTGTAAAAAAAAAAAAAGAAAAAAAAGAAATGTCAAAACATAATTCCACTTTGACATTATGGGCCAGTGACAAAATAAATCAAATTTTAATCAATTTTAAATTCAGGCTGTAACACAACAAAATGTGGAGAAAGTCAAGGGGTGTGAATACTTTGTAAGTGCACTGTATCCCTTTAAGCTGCGACTCATATGGCCCATATGAATGATCCATGGCCTCAGGCCTTGTTTCAGAACATAGAGATTTTACAGTAACCCAATGAATGATGAGGTGTTATACAACATCACGGGTTCAGTAGCAGCCATCCTTCCAGCTGCCGTCTCTCAGGGCGCTTAGCGCAGCCAGGCTCTTTGGTGGGGTCAATAGACTGCAAGAAAGTGAGAGGGGTCGAGAGAGAGAGTAATAGATAGAGAGATAGGGAGGGAGGGAGATATATTTATATAGAGAGAGAGATTCAAAGATACAGTCACTCAGGATGAAATGGGAAAGTTGAGTCATACATTTAGACCCAATCGTATGAGGTTATTTTGCACGGCTAATGAACGTGTTTTGTATTGGTTATGAAGTTCTTATGTAGGTACCCTTCATATAAAGTGTAACAACAACAACATATTATAGCAATACTGCTTCCTCTCATACTTTTCTATTTAACATGATGCTCGATAAAGTACCCACATTCTTGAGGCTACAATAACCAACTGAAGGTAATAATATATAATATCATGGATAACATACAGTAGATAATCTATAATCATATTATTTTTTATAGCACGATAATGTTAATTTGGAAAGTATAAAAGACAGGCATCTTTTCACCCTTACTCCGAATGACCCTATTTACCTGTGTGTGGGCTGGGCAATCTTGCTGGGGCGAGGGGTGCCACCGGTCCCTGTGAAGGAGGCGGGTCGTGGTAAGGCACTACGGGGGGTGGAGGAGGGCTGGGGGACACCACTAGGGATGGTGACTTTGAGGGCCTGGGGTGCACTGCTGGGGATGTTGTGAAGAATGGCAGAGGTAGAGAGGGTGTTGGAGGAGGAGAAGGGACCCTGTTGGACCGTGGGGCTGACATAGGCTGTGGCCTTGACAGGGTGTCGGGGGGTTGTGTGGAAGTTTCCCACACTCTGGAACCGCTGGCTGAGCTGGCCGGTGGAGGGAACTGAAGGCAGAGGAAAAGGAAAGAAGGGTTAGTCAGTCATCAAACTATTCTAACCCAAGAATGTGAATAAATAGGCTTAAATAAACAGGTGATACTGGCAAGCACAGTGTGCGGAATGTTCCTTTTCTGTTAAGTCATTGTGTAAAGAATCAACATATTTTATACATAACAGGTATCAAAAAATTTTTAACTCTGTAAGAGGAGGTGGAAAACAATAAATCAAAATAAAGGGCAAGGCAGTGTGCAGGATTCCTGTACTGATACGACTGATGGTAGACCAAAATGGGAGGGATCTTACTGGAGGACTGAAGTCGTGCAAGCCCATTGGACGAGTCGAAGCTCTGGCTGTTCCGCATGGTTATTGGCAGGGAGGAGGGGCCAGATGAGTGATTGACAGGAGACACCAGGCTTGGAACAACACTGGGATCGCAATGCATGCTGGGAGCTCGGATCAGGTTGGGCATGCTTCTCCGCAGCTTGTCTACGTAACCATGGAGACACAATCAAACGTCCACAGTCAAACGAGGGAAGTTAAAAATCCATTGCAATCAAACCTGGAAGACATGCATGAAATGTATTACTCTTCATTTAGGCCAGTGTTCTTCAGTCCTGGTCCTGGAGATCAACAGGGTGTGCAGGCTTTTGTTCCAGCTCAGTGCCAACACAATTCAACTACTCAAGGCCTGATGATCAGCTGATCAGTTGAATCAGATGTGTTAGCATTGGGCCAGAACAAAAGCCTGCATACCCTGTGGGTCTATCAGGATGGAACACCCCAGCTCTAGACTGACCTGTGCTGGACCTGTATCCATATGTGTCCGCGATGAGTCTGGAGGGTCCGGAGAATTGCTGCTGGTACTGGGACAGCCCACTGAGGGAGTACTGAGGGGTGGAGGTGCTGCGTCTGCTGCACTCCCTGATACTGGAGATACTGGAGAAGGTGTGTGAGTGAGACAGGCTGCCCCACTGCATGGACCCGGTCCGTAGCAGCCGAGGCTGGGGTGGAGGGAGCTGGTTGTAGCCCTCCTCATCCTCCTCTTCCTCTTCCAGGTCCATCTTGCTGCACCGGAGTGAGAAGCTGGAGCTGCGACGGCTGGCCGTGGTCGAAGAAGAGGTAGTGGCATACTCCTGACGCAGGCCTGATGAAGGAAGACATACAGTACCACTCAAAAGTTTGGGCACACCTACTCATTCAAGGGTTTTCTTTATTGTAACCTTCGTGTTCCTTGATAACAAACATGTATGCCACCTGTAAATATGAATATAATTGTTAAATGAAGAGCCTAGTTGATTTAGCCACGGAAAACGATAGGAACCTTCCCTCTAGCCACAATTCGCTGAGATAATGGATGGGCCAGACATGCCAAGAGATGAGTTCGGATTGGTCTGCCATGTAGCACGCTTCTGTCTATAACATGAGCTGGTCAGTAGGTAATCCTTTCTAACGCTGCTTTTTTGAAAGATATCAAGGAGAACTGCAAAAGTATTGCTAATACTCTCCACTTTCTGGCAGAGCGAGTTTTGAAATCAGTGTTGGAAGCAGTGTATGATAGCTAAGACGTTTGATTGCAAATATGCGGAGGGAGTCAAAAAGAGAACACCTGTCTCCAGATTACTCTGTGTAGTAATATTATTTGCAACGCCGATCCATTTGCATTGCTAGTTATAGCCTAATGTTAGCTAGCTAGTTTACATTGAATCTTGTTGGTTAGCTTTCACTACCTGTAGATTCATGCAGGGTAGTAATTTTATGATTTGGGATTATGGTTAATTGTTTATCTAGCTACATCTCTAAACAAGACTTCACTATGCAAGTAACCATTTCGCTGTACTGTTTACACATTCTGTATCCTGTGCATGTGACAAATAAACTTTGATTTTATTTGATATACTGTGTGTTTACCATAGACTGTCATGTGAAGAACAACATGAAGAACACCTGCACCAAAGTCAAATTAGGATATAACGTTAGGCCAGGGCTCTCCAACCCTCTTCCTGAAGAGCTACCATCCTGTAGGTTTTCACTCCAACCCTTTCCTAGCACACCTGATTCTAATAATTACCAGGTTGATAAGGTGAACCAGGTTAGTTACAACTGGCGTTGGAGCAAAAACCTACTGGATGGTAGCACTCCAGGAACATGGTTGGAGACCCCTGCATTAGGCCAACGAGACAGTGTCCAAGTTCTAAAATTCTCTGGTAGAATGCCTTGCTTTTATCTTGTCACACTCACAACCTTAAGCTATTTTCTGTAATTAGCTCACCATTAACTTGTAAACAATGATCTTGTTGTGACTTTATTTTCATTTAATAATTAATATAAATTAGCTAAAGTTAAGACGTTGTCAGCTACAGTGCATTTCGGAAAGTATTCAGACTGCTTGACTTTTTCCACAATTTGTTACGTTACAGCCTTATTCTAAAATGTATTAAATTATTAATTTTTTCTCAATCTACACACAGTATCCCATAATGACAAAGTGAAAACAGGTTCAGAATTTTTGAACATTTATTCAAAATAAAAAACAGAAATACCTTATTTATATAAGTATTCAGACCGTTTGCTATGAGACTAGAAATTGAGCTCAGGTGCATCCTGTTTCCACTGATCATCCTTGGATTGTTTCTACAACTTGATTGGAGTCTACACTGTGGTAAATTCAATTGATTGGACATAATTTGGAAAGGCACACACCTGTCTATATAAGGTCCCACGGTCAACAGTGCATGTCAGAGTAAAAACCAAGCCATGAGGTCAAAGGAATTGTCCGTAGAGCTCTGAGACAGGATTGTGTCGAGGTACAAAATCTGGGGAAGGATACAAAAAACATTCTGCAGCAATGAAGGTCCCAAAGAACTCAGTGGCCTCCATCATTCTTAAATTGAAGTTTGAAACCACCAAGACTCTTCCTAGAGCTGGCCGCCCACTTAAACTGAGCAATCGGGGGAGAAGGGCCTTGGTCAGGGAGGTGACCAAGAAACCGATGGTCACTCTGAAAGAGCTCCAGAGTTCCTCTGTGGAAATGGGAGAAACTTCCAGAAGGACAACCATCTCTGCAGCACTCTGCCAATCAGGCCTTTATGGTAGAGTGGCCAGACGGAAGCCACTCCTCAGTAAAAGGCACATGACAGCCCGCTTATAGTTTGCCAAAAGGCCCCTAAATGACTCTCAGACCATGAGAAACAAGATTCTCTGGTCTGATAAACCAAGATTGAACTGTTTGGCCTGAATGCCAAGTGCCACGTCTGGAGGAAACCTGACACCATCCCTACGTTGAAGCATGGTGTTGGCAGCATCGTGCCATGGGGATGTTTTTCAGCGGCAGGGACTGGGAGACTAGTCAGGATCGAGTGAAAGATGAACAGAGCAAAATACAGAGAGATCCTTGAAGAAAACCTGCTCTAGAGCACTCAGGACTTCAGACTGGGGCAAAGGTTCACCTTCCAACAGGACATTGACCTTAAGCACACAGCCAAGACAACGCAGGAGTGGCTTCGGGACAAGTCTTTGAATGTCCTTGAGTGGCCCAGCCAGAGCCCGGACTTGAACCTGATCGAACATCTCTGGAGAGACTTGAAAATAGCTGTGCCGCGACGCTCCCCAGCCAACCTGACAGAGCTTGAGAGGATCTGCAGAAAAAAATTGAAGAAACTTCCCAAATACAGTTGTGCCAAGCTTGTAGCGTCATACCCAAGAAGACTCAAGGCTGTAATCGCTGCCAAAGGTGCTTCAACAAAGTACTGAGTAAAGTCTGAATACTTGTGTAATTATGATATCAGTTTTTTATTTTTAATACACTTGCAAAAGTTTCTAAAAAACAGTTTTTGCTTTGTCATTATGGGCTATTGTGTGTAGACGATAAGAAAAAAATAAAGGGGTCTGAATACTTTGTGAATGCACCATTTATTATATGGTCATTATTGGAACTGGCTATCCAGCTAACTTAACGTTAGCTAGCTAGCAAAAAAGCTAGAGAGGAACCAAAACATTGTTTAGAAAGTTGTTTTTAGTTGCATGGTATGCTAGATTGACATACACTAAATGTATTTTTAACCAGGCTGCTGATGTCATGCAGCCTGTCGTTTTTGTGTTTATACTTTTTCATAATGACAACGACAAGTTTGATGTCGGATGACAATAGAATGCTCATGATGCAACAACTGTATAGAAACATACACTACCATACTCACTCTGTTTAGCACATGGCCTCACATGTGAATTCTTAAAGAGATGGTTGGGGCTTGAACGGGGGGAGGGTGTGAACGATGCTGGATGGGTGTAGCCAAAGAAGAGCTCTCCAGTAGGTGTACCAAAACATTCAAGGGCCATTTTTTCAAAAGTGGGGTTACAAATTTATCAACTTTCAAAGCAGAATTACTTTCCCATTGTTCCTCAGCTGTAGTGTAGGATATACAACTTTATAGCTCTGAGTTTCTACTTTTATCCAATGTAAAAAACATAATTTGAAATTTTGCTACATAAGATCGAGCCGGTCGGTCACATTTATGCTTCATGGTAGTACAATGAACAAAATATATTGTTAGCATATACAGCTACATATATTCCTTCCACATCATCTAGCGTGTTTATAAGGTGTATCCAAAACAAAATGTTATTGAGTTTATTGTTCATTTCTACTTGTACAATTCCCAACTGATGAAGATATTTATCATTACAAAAACAGGAGAGTGTACTCTACTCACTCTCCTCCTGCAGTCGAGCCATGACCTGTACGTCCGTCATGTCCTGTAGTTTATAGCCCATAGATATAGTGTCATCCTCCAGCTCTGAGGTGCCCACCTCACTATCCATGGAAGACTGGGGGCTGACCGCAGCATGCTGCCGACTCACACCTGCAACCACAGAGGACACGGTAATGTATGCTAATGTACGGTAATGAATAATAATATATTTATTTTATATAGTGCTTTTCATTCAAATGAGAATCTCAAAGATGCTATAAAAACAAACAAACAGATATAGGGTTCTGGATGATGGTCTTCCACAGCTTCAGATGATAATGAGATGGTAATGTACGGTAAAGTAATGTGTTGTTAAAGCTAATATATGAATTCACTGCAGCTCCTTTCCTGTTTCTGTAGTGTACTGAACACAATAGTTCAGTGCAAGAAGATGTGAATAAAAATATGAGGTGAATACAAATATTTTTGGAATAGTGTGATATATTTCAGTTGATGGTATTGCTGTGGAGTGAGCATGCTGCCGTACTGTTGGTGAATTAACATATTTCAGTGTGAGTTATTACTTTCAAGGACAACATGATCACTCATGGAATTATGGGTCTTCACCTCTTTTAACTCAGCAATGGTACATCATGCTTCATAACAGTGATGAGTCTTACTGTGGTAAACCGAGTTAAGGCTGCAGGAGGGGCTCCCTGGGAGAGTCTGCTGCTGGAGCAGGGGATGGCAGGATGCAGAGAATGGAGCTGGAAAAAAGAAAGAGAGGAAATGGGTTCAAAATAGAGAGGGAGAGCCATAGAAAGCCTTGACACTATCCCAAATCAACACCTTGCCCCTACACACAATATCCCATAATGCCAACGTGTTTACAAATTAATAAAAAATGAAAAGCTGAAATGGTTTGAGTCAAGTCTAAATAAGTTCAGGAGTAAAAATTTGCTTAACAAGCCACATCATTTTACATTTTAGTCATTTAGCAGACGCTCTTATCCAGAGCGACTTACAGTAGTGAATGCATACATTTCATACATTTTATCTCATTTTTATATATATATTTTTGTACTGGCCCCCCTTGGGAATCGAACCCACAACCCTGGCGTTGCACACACCATGCTGGCGTTGCAAACACCATGCTCTACCAACTGAGCCACAGGGAAGCTTACATAAGTTACATGGACTCACTCTGTGCAATAATAGTGTTTGACATGATTTTTAAATGACTTCCCCATCTCTGTACCCAACACATACAATTATCTGTAAGGTCCCTCAGTCAAGCAGTGAATTTCAAACACAGATTCAACCACAAAGACCAAGGAGGTTTTCCAATGGTTCACAAAGGGCACCTAAGGGCACCTACTTTCATAGCAGACACGTTGTATTCCTTCTTGCATCTATGCACTCTCCTCCTCTCACCTTTTCCCTTCACTTGTGGACTTCAATGCACAACACGTCAGCTGTATGTGACCAGGCAAAAAAAACCTTCCAAGCCAAACCAAATCAATACCGCTACACACAGCCCAAATCATTGTCACCATATTAGCTAAAGTAATATCATACTCAATATAGCTAATAGAACACAATAGTAAACCCGCTACATTCATGCAGTAACGTTATAGTGTACAATGAGTAAGAACTTTAGCACTTACACCGGCAGGCCCCGGTGTCAAAAAATGTGGAAAACCAAAAGCTTACCTTGACTTCAAATCAATTGAAATTGTATTGGTCACAAACACATACAGTTGAAGTCGGAAGTTTACATACACTTAGGTTGGAGTCATTAAAACTTGGTTTTTAACCACTCCACAAATTTCTTGTTAACAAACTATAGTTTTGGCAAGTTGGTTAGGACACCTACTTTGTGCATGACACAAGTCATTTTTCCAACAATTGTTTACAGACAGATTATTTCACTTATAATTCACTGTATCACAATTCCAGTGGGTCCGAAGTTTACGTACACTAAGTTGACTGTGCCTTTAAACAGCTTGGAAAATTCCAGAAAATTATGTCATGGCTTTAGAAGCTTCTGAAAGGTTAATTGACATAATTTGAGTCAATTGGAAGTGTACCTGTGGATGTATTTCAAGGCCTACCTTCGAACTCAGTGCCTCTTTGCTTGACATCATGGGAAAATCAAAAGAAATGCCTGAAAGTACCACGTTCATCTGTACAAACAATAGTACGCAAGTACAAACACCATGGGACCACGCAGCCGTCATACCGCTCAGGAAGGAGACGCGTTCTATCTCCTAGAAATGAATGCACTTTGGTGCGAAAAGCGCAAATCAATCCCAGAACAGCAGCAAAGGACCTTGTGAAGATGCTGGAGGAAACAGGTACAAAGTATCTATATCTACAGTAAAATGTGTCCTATATCGACATAACCTGAAAGGCCGCTCAGCAAGGAAGAAGCCACTGCTCCAAAACCTCCATAAAAAAGCCAGACTGCGGTTTGCAACTGCACATGGGGACAAAGATCGTACTTTTTGGAGAAATGTCCTCTGGTCTGATGAAACAAAACTAGAACTGTTTGGCCATAATGACCATCGTTATGTTTGGAGGAAAAAGGGGGAGGCTTGCAAGCCGAAGAACACCATCTCAACTGTGAAGCACGGGGTGGAAGCATCATGTTGTGGGGGGTGCTTTGCTGCAGGAGGGACTGGTGCACTTCACAAAATAGATGGCATTATGAGGTAGGAAAATGATGTGGATATATTGAAGCAACATCTGAAGACATCAGTCAGGAAGTTAAAGCTTGGTCGCAAATGGGTTTTCCAAATGGACAATGACCCCAAGCATACTTCCAAAGTTGTGGCAAAATGGCTTAAGGACAACAAAGTCAAGGTATTGGTGTGGCAATCACAAAGCCCTGACCACAATCCTATAGAAAATTTGTGGGCAGAACTGAAAAAGCATGTGCGAACAAGGAGGTCTTACAAACCTGATTCAGTTACACCAGCTCTGTCAGGAGGAATGGGCCAAAATTCACCCAACTTATTGTGGGAAGCTTGTGGAAGGCTACCCGAAACATTTGGCCCAAGTTAAACAATTTAAAGACCCACTGGGAATGTGATGAAAGAAATAAAAGCTGAAAGAAATAATTCTCTCTACTATTATTCTGACATTACACATTCTTAAAATTAAGTGGTGATCCTAACTGACCTAAGACAGGGAATTTTTACTGGGATTAAATGTCAGTAATTGTGAAAAACTGAGTTTAAATGTATTTGGCTAAGTTGTATGTAAACTTCCGACTTCAACTGTATTTAGCAGATGTAATTGCGCGTGTAGCGAAATGCTTGTGTTCCTAGCTCCAACAGTGCAGTAGTGTCTAATAACTCAACAATACAAAAATACACACACATTTTAAAGTAAGAGAATGAAATTATGAAATCTTAGGCCGAGCAATGTCAGAGTGGCATTGACTAAAATACAGTAGAATAGAATACAGTATATACATATGAAATGAGTAAAACAGTATTTAGCATTATTAAAGTGACTAGTGTTCCATTTTTAAAGTGACCAGTGATTCCATGTCGGGGTATATAGGGCAGCAGCCTCTAGTGTGCAGAGTTTAGTAACCGGGTGGTAGCTGGCTAGTGATGGCTATTTAACAGTCTGATGGCCTTGAGATAGAAGCTGTTTTTTCAGTCTCTTTTAGTCCTTCCTATAACATCAGGTGCTGTAGGTGTCCTGGAGGGCAGGCAGTGCGCCCCCGGTGATGCGTTGAGCAGACCACACCACCCTCTGGAGAGCCCTGCGGTTGCCGGCGGTGCAGTTGCCGTACCAGGCGGTTATACTGCCTGACAGGATGCTCCCAATTGTGCATCTGTAAAAATTTGTGAGGGTCTAATTGGCCAAGACAAATTTCTTCAGCCTCCTGAGATTGAAATGCGCTGTTGCGCCTTCTACACCACTCTGTCTGTGTGGGGTGACCCTTTCAGATTGTCAGTGATGTCAGTGATGTGTATGCCGAGGAACTTGAAGCTTTTCACCTTCTCCACTGCGGTCCCGTCGATGTGGATTGGGGCATGCTACCTCTGCTGTTTCCTGAAGTCCAAAACAGCTCCTTCATTTTGTTGACGGAGAGGTTATTATCCTGGCACCACTCCTCCAGGGCCCTCACCTCCTCCATGTAGGCTGTCTGGTCATTGTTGGTAATTAGGCCTACTACTGTTGTGTCATCTGCAAACTTTATGATTGAGTTGGAGGCGTGCGTGGCAACGCAGTCATGGGTGAACAGGGAGTACAAGAGGGGGCTGAGCACACAACCTTGTGGGGCCCCTGTGTTGAGGATCAGTGAAGTGGAGGTGTTTTTTCCTACTTTCACCACCTGGTGGCAGCCCATCAGGAAGTCCAGGACCCAGTTGCACAGGGCGGGGTTCAGACCCAGGGCCCCAAGCTTAATGATGAGCTTGGAGGGTACTATGGTGTTGAAGGTTGAGCTATAGTCAATGAACAGCATTCTTACATAGGGATTCCTCTTGTCCAGATGGGATAGAGCAGTGCGATGGCGATTGTATCGTCTGTGGATCTATTGGGGCGTTATGCATATTGAAGTGGGTCTAGGGTGTCAGGAAAGGTAGAGGTGATATGATCCTTAACTAGCCTCTCAAAGCACTTCATGATAACAGAAGTGAGTGCTACGGGGCAATAGTAATTTAGTTCAGTTACCTTTGCTTTCTTGGGAACAGGAACAATGGTGGACATCTTGAAGCAAGTGGGGACAGCAGACTGGGATAACGAGAGATTGAATATGTCCGTAAACACTCCAGCCAGCTGGTCTGTGCATGCTCTGAGTACGCAGCTAGCGATGCCGTCTAGGCCTGCAGCCTTGCTAGGGTTAACACGCTTAAATGTCTTACTCACGTTGGCCACGGAGAACGAGAGCCCACAGTCCTTGGGAGCGATCCACGTCCGTGGCACTGTGTTATCCTCAAAGCTGGTGAAGGTGTTTAGCTTGTCCGGGAGCAAGACGTTGGTGTCCGCGACGTGGCTGGTTCTCCCTTTATAATCCCTGATTGTCTGTAGACCCTGCCACATAGTCTTTTGTCTGAGCTGTTGAATTCCGACTCCATTTTATCTCTGTACTGACGTTTTCCCTGTTTGATTGCCTTACGGAGGGAATAACTACACTGTTTGTATTCAACCATTTTCCCAGTCACCTTTCCATGGTTAATTGCGGTGGTTCGCGCTTTCAGTTTTGCACGAATGCTGCCATCTACCCACGGTTTCTGGTTTGGGTAGGTTTTAACAGTCCTAGTGGGAACTACATCCCTTATACACTTCTTGATGAACTCAGGCACCGTGTCTGTGTATACATCAATGTTATTCTCAGAGGCTACCCAGAACATGTTGAATAGACCTTAGCACAGGTACTTCCTGTGTAATGGTGTACGCTGCAAGTTCTGGGAGTGAAAACATTTCATAAATGAAACAAACAGCGCACCGACATGAAACAGATACACATACAATGACGACTGGGGAAGGAACCAAATGGAGTGACAAATATAGGGCAGGTAATCAAGGAGGTAATGGAGTTCAGGTGAGTGTCACAATGCGCAATTACACTTAAGATGGTGACAGGTGTGCGCCATGACAAGAAGACTGGTGGCCTAGAGGACGGAGAGGGAGCACACGTGACACCCTGTTTGAGTTTCTTCCTATAGGAAGGGAGGAGCAAAATGTAGTCATGATCTGATTTGCCAAAGGGAGAGTGGGGGAGGGCCTTGTAGGCATCCTGGAATTGGCTTGGCTTGAGGGGGAATATACACAGCTGTGACTATAACCGAAGAGAATTTTCTTGGGAGGTAATATGGTCGGTATTTGATTGTGAGGTATTCTAGGTCAGGTGAACAAAAGGACTTGAGTTTCTGTATGTTATCACAATCCCACCATGAGTAGTTAATCAGTGAGTGAGTGAGTGAGTGAGTGAGTCATGCACGAGCGAGTGACTTACTGTAAGGTGTGAATAATAATATGAGAGAAATAAAATACACGTTTATGGACAAACGATCAATCAAATGTTCACCACTCTGTCTATTCTGGTTGGATAGTGGTGAGAAAATTAAGTGTGTCAGTTCATGTTGTAGGCTTTGATAGTACTGGCCACAGTGCAGGATATGTTACCTGTGGACTCTGTGTTTAGTGCAGCAGGTTTAGTGTAAGGCAGGATGGGGCAGCTGAGGGGAGAGATCCACTCTGTGATGGAGCTGTAAGGACGGACAGAGGACACCAGACACGAGTTGCTGATGCTTCTCCTCCACTTGCCTGGGGAAAAGAGCACATGGAGGTTAGATTGAAATGCTTAGACTGACAAATAAGAACACACACACATATACACTCTGAGCATATTTTCAATTGACTGAGCACAACAAGCCAATTCCCAAAGTCACTTGTTCACTGCACCAAATGCAAAATGCAATATTCACAATACTTTTGACATGTTTTAATTTTATAGTGTCTAGTTTTTTTATAATATATTTTTACATCATAAATGTATCAATTGACATCAATTTATGTTGGAAGGTCAAATCATACATGGATGTGGCTGTAAATACTACATTATCATCCTTTATGTTCCATGGGACAAAGTGGATATAGTCACTCCATGTGCAACTATTTGGAATTACAGTGTACTGCACAATGCACAGCTGAAAAACCTGGGTTGTATAATATTCGACTCATTATCAAAATGTAAAACTGATACATTTTGTCAAGTAGAGAGAAGTGATACAGTATCAGTTGACAAGTCACATAGAAAAGGTGATTTTGTACAATGTTGCATAGGGCACCACTGTGCTTCAAAAATATGTTTTTTTCTGTAGCCTACTGCTTTACAATACTCACACAATACACAATTTATGATAGTTTATTCTATGAATGTACTGTGTAAGGATAATGGAACTCTAAGACTGACATATTTAATAAAACATTTTAAAATAATCTAGTTATAGCCAAATACTGTATGGAAAATGATATTTTCCATCTACTATTCATCTTCACTTAAAAAATTACCGTTTTCAAAATAATATATTTAATTTTTTACTATTGAATGAAATGTTATTTATGTAAACGGTGAGCCTATCACTATCTGATGTACTGGTGGCTAAACAAAATGTTGTCAAGGTACTGTATTTCACATAAAGTGTTGTTCAACTCCAATGAAAGCTCAATCAAAGATTATGAACATACATGCAAGACAGGGGTCATTACAAGTGTTATTGGTTTTGAGTTTTGTACAAAGACATTTGAAAATATCTGAAAATGGTGCTAAAGTGATTGAAAAACAGTAATATTTCAGATTGTAAAAACTATTGTGTAAAATCTCTGCTTGGGACAGGGAGGGCTTTAACAAACAGATGAGTTTTGCAGCTGCAGCTTGTTGGTTCATGGATATTTAGGGGGAATAATTAGGGATTGAACCATGTAAAATACACACCCAAAAAACTAAATGTGCTCCCTTCAACATCCCTAGTGTACTGGCTGGAACACAGAGTGCATAGTGATTACAAGATATGGAAATGTGTGGAGGCTCTGTGTGCACATACAGCAAACTGAGTTTATTACCAGCTGCGTTTGAAATTCCCTATATAGTACACTGTTTTTGAACATAATGAAGTAAACTGTATAGGGAATAGGGTGCCATTTCCAACGCAACCCCAGTTATTGGTAGGCAGCAAGGCACATGACAAAGAGAGAGAGAGAGCAGTGTGTTAGCATTTAGCGTACTTCACACACAATTAGCCTTACCACCACTGGGTAAAATTAGCAATTAGCATTTGTCTTCCTGGGGTCCAAACCAGATTAAGGCAATTATATCACCATTTTTTTCACACAACACATTATTACACCACTACTCTACAACTACATATCTACATATCTACAATACAAAATGTATAATACCACAATACAACAATGTTACAAAATTACAATGTACGTGTGTGTAGCGTGCAAGTGTGAGTGTGTGTTGCGTATGCATGTGCGTGTCTTTTCACAGCCAGCATTATCCATTTTTAAAATCAGATTTTACTGCTCACTTGAGTTACTTGATGTGGAATAGAGTTCCATGTAGTCATGGCTCTATGTAGTACTGTGCGTTTCCCAGAGTTCTGTTCTGGACTTGGGGACTGTGAAGAGACACCTGGTGGAATGTCTTGTGGGGTATGCATGGGTGTCTGAGCTGTGTGCTAGTTGACTGAACAGACAGCTCCTTGCTTTCAACTTGCTTTCAACATTAGTAGTGATGCAATCAATCTCTGCTCTACTTCGTGTACACTGAAGGCCCAGCCGTGCTGCTCTGTTCTGGGCCAACTGTAATTTGCCTATGTCACTCTTTGTGGCACTTGACCATATGACTGGGCAGTTGTCCAGGTGCGATAAAATTAGGGCCTGTAGGACTTGTTTTGTTGATAGCGATGTCAATAAAGCAGAGTAAGGCTTTATTATAGACAGACCTCTCTGCCATTTTAACTACTGTTGCATCAATATGTTTCTGACCATGACAGTTTACAATCCAGGGTTACACCAAGCAGTTTAGTCTCCTCAACTTGCTCATACAATGTTTTTTTGTTTTTTAAATATTTAGCTTATTGCTTGCCATCCACTCTAAAACTGACTGCAGCTCTTTGTTAAGTGGTGCAGTGATTACACTTGCTGTGGTAGCTGATGTGTATAATGTTGAGTCATCAGCATAGATGGACAAAATGGCTTTACTCAGTTCCAGTGGCAGGTCATTAGTGAAAATAGAAAAAAAGAAGGGGCCTGAGCAGCTGCTCTGGGGTATGCCTACCTGGACTATGTTGGAGTGGCTTCCAATAAAGAACACCCTCTGTGTTCGGTTAGACAGGTAATTCTCAATCCACGATATAGCAGAGGATATAAAGCCAAAACATAGATTTTTTTCAGCAGCAGACTATGATCGATAATGTCAAAAGCTGAACTGAAGTCTAACAACTCACAGCTACCTACATGAACAACAGTTAACTGAGACCAGAGGAACAAAGCTGTATTCATGACGTAGGGACAGAGAGCCAACCTTTCCTGAATCCATCCTTTGAAAGCAGAGAGGACTTTGAACATACATACACACCCCTTTGGAGACACACTTCATCCATTATCCAACTGCAAAGGTGACTGGACAGAGCCACACCAACTAACTGATACAGAATGTATTGATCCCAACCAATCTTCAGAATAACAAGATTAAACTACACACACTGTAGCAAAGCACACGTGCACATATACAAGGGTACACATGCACACAAGATGCACACATGTGTATACGAAAACACATGCATGCACGCACCATATGTGGTGGTGCTGTCTGATGCAGTTTTAGTGAACCACTCTGTTTCAGTAGCAGGCAGATTAAAGTATTTCTCAATCGCTTTGGTGCTATTTTCATGTGTTGAATTTTCAAAATTCTTAGTAATTAACTCCAAACTGTTAACACTTGTAATGCAGCAAGTCTTATATTCTAAACCTTTTATTGTGCATTCATTTGGTTTGGATACATCTTTCACCATACAACCATTGATCCAAAATAAAAGTTTACTGTGAAATACCATGCGAACATTGATTTAATCTCCAAAACACAACATAATAATATCTTCTTAATTGAGTTCTTTTAACAACCAACAGCAATAAATTAAAGATACATGTTTCAAAATGCTTACAGTACTGTAAATTACAGTACATTACACTGTTTTCACATCAGGCAACACACTTGCACTACCTATCAAAATTGACTGAACATCAAAGGTGTGGTCATTGAAGAGATCTTTCACAACCATTGATAAAAAATATGAATGTATTCTTCAGATATAATTACATTATAGGTGTGCTGTAATCAAATGAAGAAAAAAAAAATATGAAAGGAACACGATGTTTAATTGGCACTAGTTGGCATCAAGCTTGTCTTGAGTATCTGGCCATACTGTAGGTTCTCATCAACATAGTAAATGTCCTCATTGTTCATGCACCTGGGGAAAAAGCTTTTGGCATGCCGAATCCAAGCCTGACATACAGTGGTTCTTCATTTAAAAGTTGTGTCATACTGCAGCACAGTTTGCGTGGTGCCACAGAATTCTATGGCACGTTATTTAAGTGTCAGCCATTGTTGCCATTAATGCTAGTTCATGCTAGTTTGACAACCAGATGGCATCTTTGAGAAGTTAAGTTATTGAAATGACATGGAGTTGTAGGCCTAACACGGAACCCAAACCGGCTGCGCGCGTGCGCCATCATGCACCATCGTGCATACATTTATTTTGTCCCCCTACACCAAACGCGATCACGACATGCAAGTTAAAATATCAAAACAAATTCTGAATCAATGACATTAATTTGGGGACAGGTCGAAAAGCATTAAACATTTATGGCAATTTAGCTAGTTAGCTTGCACTTGCTAGCTAATTTGTCCTATTTAGCTAGCTTGCTGTTGCTAGCTAATTTGTCCTGGGATATAAACATTAGGTTGTTATTTTACCTGAAATGCACAAGGTCCTCTACTCCGACAATTAATCCACACATAAAAACAGTCAACCAAATCGTTTCTAGTCATCTCTCCTCGTTTAACTTATATGGTGATTGGAATCTAAACTTTCATAGTATTACCACGACAACCGGCAACAGTTTGTCTTTCAATCACCCACGTGGGTATAACCAATGAGGAGATGGCACGTGGGTACCTGCTTCTATAAATCATTGAGGAGATGTTAAGAGGCAGGACTTGCAGCGCGAACTGCGTCAGAAATAGAAATTACTTCTATTTTAGCCCTTGGCAACGCAGACGCTCGTTGACGTGCTCGAGCAGCGTGGGTGCAATAATTGAATAAGATAGATTTCTATATTTATTTTGCACTCAGGGTATAAGAGTCCTGTTTACTGTAGCTGTTTTAGCTTAACGTTGTCACGTCCTGACCATAGTAAGAGGTTATTTTCTATGGTAGAGTAGGTCAGGGCGTGACAGGTGGTTTTTCTATGTTTTCTATTTCTATGTTTAAGATCTAGGTTTTCTATTTCTATGTTGTTTTTTTGGGTTGATCTCCAATTGGAGGCAGCTGGTCCTCATTGTCTCTGATTGGAGGTCATATTTAAGTAGGTGTTTTCTTCATGTTTTTTTGTGGGTAATTGTTTTCCGTTTTGTGGTTGTTGCCTGACGGAACTGTTTGCTGTCGTTCTTGTTCCTTTGTAAAGTGTTTCATTTTTTCATTAACTTCACTAGGGTAGGGGGCAGTATTTTCACGGACGGATGAAAAACGTACCCAAATTAAACGGCCTACTACTCGGGCCCAGGAACTGGAATATGCATATTATTAGTATAGAAAATTTGGATAGAAAACACTCTGAAGTTTCTAAAACTGTTTGAATGATGTCTGTGAGTATAACAGAACTCATATGGCAGGCAAAATCCTGAGAAAAATCTAAGCAGGAAGTGAGAATTCTGGTGCTTGTAGTCCTTTCAAGTCATTGCCAATCAAACACACGGTGAGTTAGGGTTCATTTTGCACTTCCTAAGGCTTCCACTAGATACCAACAGTCTTTAGGAAGTTGTTTGAAGCGTCTACGATGAACAGAGACCGAATGAGAAGCCTGGGAAGTTTGTCACCCAGAGAATGACATTACTTCTTGGCGCGCGTTCATGAGGATGGATCCTCCCATTCCAAAACCTTTTTCAAGACACAGGAACCGTCCGGTTGAAATATTACTGAATCTTCACGTTCTGAAGGCCCTAAAGATTGATGTTTTACAACGTTTGACATGTTTGAACGAACGTAAATACCACTTTTTTTTACTTTTCGTCGCCGACATCGTCCGCGTGCTTTCTACATTTGAAGTAGCTTACTGAACGCGAGAACAGTTATTTGGACATAAATTATGGACTTTATCGAACAAAACAACATTTGTTGTGGACCTGGGATTCCTGGAAGTGCCTTCTGATGAAGATCATCAAAGGTAAGGAATATTTCTAATGCAAATTATGATTTTAGATGACTCCAAGATGGCGGCTATCTGTATAGCCTAGTGTATTTTTCTGAGCTCAGTACTCAGATTGTTGCAAAGAGTGCTTTCCTCGTGAAGCTTTTTTGAAATCTTTCATAGCGTTTGCATAAAGGAGATGTTCATCTATAATTCTTTGAATGACAGTTTAATTTTGTATCAACGTTTATGACAAGTGTTTTTGTAAATTGTGGCGCTGATTCACCGGCAGTATTTGAGGGAAAATATTTTCTGAACGTCACGCGCCGATGTAAAATGCTGTTTTTAGATATAAATATGAACTTTATCGAACAAAAAAATGCATGTATTGTATAACATAATGTCCTATGAGTGTCATCTGATGAAGATCGTCAAAGGTTAGTGCTTCATTTAGCTGTGTTTTGGGTATTTGTGATGCATGCTAGTTGCTTAGAAAATGGCTGTGTGGTTATTTCTGGCTATGTACTCTCCTAACATAATCTAATGTTTTGCTTTCGCTGTAAAGCCTTTTGGAAATCGAACAACGTGGTTTGATTCAGGAGAAGTGTATCTATAAAATGGTGTAAAATAGTCCTATGTTTGAGAACTTTGAATTATGACATTTTGTGGTTTTAAATTTGGAGCTCTGATTTCTCACTGGCTGTTGAATAGGGTGGGACGATTTCGTCCCACATACCCGAGAGAGGTTAAATAATAATCATGAGCACTCATCACGCCGCGCCTTGGTCCCCTCTATATGACGCCCGTTACAAACATACTTATTGGCATCAAGGCCCACTTCAATATACAGCATATCAATCAATCATTCATTTGCGCATGTCTTAACACAGCATACAAGTCATACATGTCTTTAAATACATTCAAGCATTTTAGTTATAAAACGAAATAACAAAGGGAGCCTTGAATATTTAAACAATGAATAAACCTCAACATGTCAACTAAAGCGATTGAACTCTGGAATGCATTTGACTGATTTTAATATTGGCCATCAACCAAAAACACAGCATCTACCGTGGTAGAAATATGTTATTGAATTTGATTTTTTATTTGTACTATTTCAAAATGCATATGTTTATTAGGCTACTGTGGAATGTATTTAAATACAATGCTCCCCCTACCCTCCTTTCCTATTGTCCTGCTAATAGCCAATCATGAGTGCATGGCTTCTTTTGTATTCCAATGTATTGAATGAATGTATTAATTACAGTCATTTACCATTTTCGTTCTTGGAGTGGAAACGTTGTTTGCAGAGTTCACAACCTACTACACTTGTGTGAAAAACAAGTGTTTGAAAACATGTTTTCAAAATTCCTCCAGCTGTCCATCACTACTGTAAACCGAGAACTGTATTCTAAAAATAAAAACACAGCATCTACAGAGGTACAAATATATTATTGAATTGGATTTTTTTTTTTTTTAATATGTATATGTTTATTAGGCTACTGTCTGACAAAACCAACAGGACAATGAGACTAGGCAACAGAAGCAGGAACCGCATCAGGCTGAGTGACTTACTCATTCCTGGCTTCGTTCAAAATAAGTTATATTATTTAAACGGAGTCTGGTGCTCTCTAATGTGTGGATAGGCCACTGGGAGTAAACAGATACCGGACTGCACTCTGGTCAAAGAGTGATGACAGACACAGAAGCCCAATCTAGGAATTTAATGATGATCCAGAGTATACATGTGGTCTGTGTACAGAGGGAAAAAGGATAAAAGAAATAGAAAATTACTACAATGTAAATCCAATAAACAATATTACATGAAACACTAACGTCAACAATCTCTATACATAGTTGACAATAATTTGTCCATTTGCAATATGCTATCGTTGGAAGTCAAAAGTCAAAGTCAAAAGTCAGTGAACAATTGCCAAATGCAATAAGAAATGCCCAAATGCAATATAAGTATTGAAAGTGCCAAATTAGGATGTTATGTCCATTTGCCATATATGATCATAGGAAGTCGGCTTCCGAACCCAAAAGTCAGTGAACCATGTCCAAATGGCATTTATACTGCCCAAATGATATATATCACTATGTTAACCTGTTATGGATAGGGGGCAGTATTTTCACGGCCGGATAAAAAACGTACCCGATTTAATCTGATTATTACTCCTGCCCAGAAACTAGAATATGCATATAATTATTAGCTTTGGATAGAAAACACTCCAAAGTTTCTAAAACTGTTTGAATGGTGTCTGTGAGTATAACAGAACTCATTTGGCAGGCCAAAACCTGAGAAGATTCCTTACAGGAAGTGCCCTCTCTGACCATTTCTTGGCCTTTTACACTCTCTTTATTGAAAACTGAGGATCTCTGCTGTAACGTGACACTTCCTACGGCTCCCATAGGCTCTCAGAAGGCGGCAGAACGGTGAATGATGACTCTGCTGTCTCTGGCTGAAAAACAGTAGCGCATTTGGATAGTGGTCGATCTGAGAACAATGAGACTGGAGGCGCATGCACGAGCCGACACCATGTTTTTATTTTCAGTCTTTGAACAAAAACAACGACTCCCGGTTGGAATATTACTGCTTTTTTACGAGAAAAATCGCATGAAAATGTATTTTAAACAGCGTTTGACATGCTTCGAAGTACGGTAATGGAATATTTTGAAATTT
Organism: Salmo trutta; assembly: GCF_901001165.1. Taxonomy (NCBI): domain Eukaryota; kingdom Metazoa; phylum Chordata; class Actinopteri; order Salmoniformes; family Salmonidae; genus Salmo; species Salmo trutta. The sequence continues at coordinate 2,563,622 of NC_042980.1, read as the reverse complement.
TTTGTCACGAAACGCGTCGGGCGCGTAACCCTTCGTCACCCTTCGGATAGTGTCTTGAACGCACAACAAAACGCCGCTATTTGGATATAACTATGGATTATTTGGAACCAAACCAACATTTGTTATTGAAGTAGAAGTCCCGGGAGTGCATTCTGACGAAGAACAGCAAAGGTAATCCAATTTTTCTTATAGTAAATCTGAGTTTGGTGAGGGCTAAACTTGGTGGGTGTCAAAATAGCTAGCCCGTGATGGTGAGCTATCTACTCAGAATATTGCAAAATGTGCTTTCACCGAAAAGCTATTTTAAAATCGGACATAGCGATTGCATAAAGGAGTTCTGTATCTATAATTCTTAAAATAATTGTTATGTTTTTTGTGAACGTTTATCGTGAGTAATTTAGTAAATTCACCGGAAGTTTCGGTGGGTATGCTAGTTCTGAACATCACATGCTAATTTAAAAAGCTGTTTTTTTATATAAATATGAACTTCATTGAACAAAACATGCATGTATTGTATAACATAATGTCCTAGGAGTGTCATCTGGTGAAGATCATCAAAGGTTAGTGCTGCATTTAGCTGTGGTTTTGGTTTTTGTGACATTATATGCTAGCTTGAAAAATGGGTGTCTGATTATTTCTGGCTGGGTACTCTGCTGACATAATCTAATGTTTTGCTTTTGCTGTAAAGCCTTTTTGAAATCAGACAGTGTGGTTAGATAAAGGACAGTCTTGTTTTTAAAATAGTGTAAAATAGTCATATGTTTGAAAAATTGAAGTTTTCGGATTTTCGAGGACTTTGTATTTCGCGCCACGCCCATCATTGGATATTGGAGCAGGTGTTCCGCTAGCGGAACATCTAGATGTAAGAGATTAAGCCCTGAATCAACCTAGAAGGTCTATTTGTCATGTATGATGAGAGAGAAGTGGGACTTTTTTAAAAAACGTCCAAAATGACCATGGGCGCCCCCTATTGGATGGGCATGGGTGGGGGGTGCTTCCTACCCAGCCATGGATCCCTTGCACCCCCTAAAGGCATTAAAAAACATTTTTAAAATGGGCTCCTGGTAACCCGTTCCGATCACCAGTTGCACAGCTGTCCATTTGCAATATGTTTCAATGGGCATTTACCATCACAAATTTGACATGCTCAAAAATACTGCAGAAATGCAAAATTGACTGGCCCGATGAACTCTGGATGGCCGGGAAGTGATAGTGGTTCCTCTCCATCGCTCGTTGTGTTGATTTCATTGTGTCCATTTGGTGATGGTTTTTCACTGTTTAATCTTATTGCAAATGTACTGTCCATTTGCAATATGTTTCAATGGGCATTTACCATCATGAATTTGACATGCTCTAAAAAACTGCAGAAATGCAAAATTGACTGGCTCGATGAACTTGGGATGGCCGGGCAGTGATAGTGGTTTCTCTCCATCGCTCATTGTGTTGATTTCATCGTGTCCATTTGGTGATGGTTTTTCACTGTTGAGTCTTATTGCAAATGTACAAAAGTCAGCCAGCAAGTCAACGTCCATCAGTCAATTAGATATCATTCTGACACCAAACTGATACAAACTGAAACTAAACCCACTTTATCCAACCCGGTTAGAAGCCAACTATCACATATTTCAGGGCAGGCCCAAAATTCACAGCGCCTTCTATTTAAAACCTCTTACATCTACACGTTCCGCTAGCGGAACGTCTGCTCCAATATCCAATGATGGGCGGGGCGCGAAATTCAAACTCCTCTAAATCCGAAAACTTACACTTTTCAAACATATGACTATTTTACAGCTATTTAAAGACAAGACTCTCCTTTATCTAACCAAACTGTCCGATTTCAAAAAGGCTTTACAGCGAAAGCAAAACATTAGATTATGTCAGCAGAGTACCCAGCCAGAAATAATCACACAGCCATTTTTCAAGCTAGCATATCATGTCACATAAACCCAAACCATAGCTAAATGCAGCACTAACCTTTGATGATCTTCATCAGATGACACACCTAGGACATTGTGTTATACAATACATGCATGTCTGTTCAATCAAGTTCATATTATTTTAAGAATTATAGATACAGAACTCCTCTATGCACTCGATATGTCCGATTTTAAAATAGCTTTTCGGATGAAGCACATTTTGCAATAATCTAAGTACATAGCCCGGCGTTACAGGGCTAGCTATTTAGACACCCTGCAAGTTTAGCCTTCACCAAAATCACATTTCCTATAAGAAAAATGTTCTTACCTTGCTTGTTCTTCATCAGAATACACTGCCAGGACTTCTACTTCAATAACAAATGTAGGTTTGGTCCCAAATAATCCATCGTTATATCCAAACAGCGACGTTTTGTTCGTGCGTTCTAGACACTATCCCAACGCTAAATCTCGGCCACGAGCATGACGCAAAATATGACAAAAAAATTCTAAATATTCCATTACCGTACTTCGAAGCATGTCAACCGCTGTTTAAAACCAATATTTATGCAATTTATCTCGTAGAGAAGCGATAATATTCCGACCGGGAATCTGCCTGTCTGTAAACTGAGGAAAAAACCGAAAGCCGGGGGCGGGGCGTGTCACGCGCCTAAGGCTTAGTCCATTGAGTGACCACTTAGCTTTTGCTCTCCTTTGTTTCAGCCAGGGCTTTGAATTACGTCATTCCTGTTTTTCCCGGGCTATGAGACCTCATTGGAGACGTGTGAAGTGTCACGTAAGAGCAGAGATCCTTTGTAAACGATAGAGATAATAAAGAAGGGCAAGAAATGTTCAGACAGGGTACTTCCTGAACAGAAGCATCTCAGGTTTTTGCCTGCCATAGGAGTTCTGTTATACTCACAGACACCATTCAAACAGTTTCAGAAACTTTGGAGTGTTTTCTCTCCAAAGCTAATAATTATATGCATATTCCAGTTTCTGGGCAGGACTAATAATCAGATTAAATCGGGTACGTTTTTTATCCAGCCGTGAAAATACTGCCCCCTAGCCATCAGGTTAAACCATAATAAAAACATAAAACACGTAGTTACGTTCTAGCTGCGGGTCCAGTTCTGACATTATAGTGACTGAGGCAACCCTGAATCCCGAGTTTCGTCTCGATAGGTCAGTCGGAGCCCGAGCAGCGACCTTAATTGGTACTGAAAATCCACTTTTTCCGGGCTTTGTTACAGGATTCTTGAATGAGCTATCGGACAGAAACGTTAGTTTCCGTCTCTATGGGCCGAGGCGGTTTCAATGCACCGAGTCTTGCGAATCTGGGACTTTCTATATGTCCTAATTTTCACGATGGTAAAAATGAATTGAAGTTATTGCAAATGTACGAGGCTTTTTCTTGGTCTGAGAACCTTCTAGAGCCACATAACTCACCGTGCACTATCGACTTGAGCTCTAGAAGAGGTTTCTAAAGTTTCAGAGCTCTAGGTCTGACGGTTCTTTGATAGTTTGAACGAAGGTAACTATTGCAGGCTCTGTGTGTCTGTAAGCCCCTCACTGTGTCACTCCATCCTTGCTGTGTGTGTGTGTGTGAGATTTTCTTGGAAATCGGATGGGAGAAATTGTGACAATTTTCCCAAGCAATTAGACCTTTTGATTATATAGTGCTAGCTACAGTGACCAGGTAGCGATGTTTTGAGGAAGCATTTAGTGTTTTGGCATTGTCTGTGCTCTTACAGTGAGGGAAAAAAGTATTTGATCCCCTGCTGATTTTGTACGTTTGCCCACTGACAAAGAAATGATCAGTCAATAATTGTAATGGTAGGTGTATTTGAACAGTGAGAGACAGAATAACAACAAAAAAATCCAGAAAAATGCATGTCAAAAATGTTATAAATTGATTTGCATTTTAATGAGGGAAATAAGTATTTGACCCCCTCTCAATCAAAAAGATTTCTGGCTCCCAGCTGTCTTTTCTTTTATACAGGTAACGAGCTGAGATTAGGAGCACACTCTTAAAGGGAGTGCTCCTAAACACAGCTTGTTACCTGTATAAAAGACACCTGTCCACAGAAGCAATCAATCAATCAGATTCCAAACTCTCCACCATGGCCAAGACCAAAGAGCTCTCCAAGGATGTCAGGGACAAGATTGTAGACCTACACAAGGCTGGAATGGGCTACAAGACCATCGCCAAGCAGCTTGGTGAGAAGGTGACAACAGTTGGTGCGATTATTCGCAAATGAAAGAAACACAAAAGAACTGTCAATCTCCCTCGGCCTGGGGCTCCATGCAAGATCTCACCTCGTGGAGTTGCAATGATCATGAGAACGGTGAGGAATCAGCCCAGAACTACACGGGAGGATCTTGTCAATGATCTCAAGGCAGCTGGAACCATAGTGACCAAGAAAACAATTGGTAACACACTACACCGTGAAGAACTGAAATCCTGCAGTGCCCGCAAGGTCCCCCTGCTCAAGAAAGCACATATACATGCCCGTCTGAAGTTTGCCAATGAACATCTGAATGATTCAGAGGACAACTGGGTGAAAGTGTTGTGGTCAGATGAGACCAAAATGGAGCTCTTTGGCATCAACTCAACTCGCCGTGTTTGGAGGAGGAGGAATGCTGCCTATGACCCCAAGAACACCATCCCCACCGTCAAACATGGAGGTGGAAACATTATGCTTTGGGGGTGTTTTTCTGCTAAGGGGACAGGACAACTTCACCGCATCAAAGGGACGATGGACGGGGCCATGTACCGTCAAATCTTGAGTAAGAACCTCCTTCCCTCAGCCTTGCTAGTCTTCAGACCTTAATCCCATCGAAAATCTGTGGAGGGAGCTGAAGGTTCGAGTTGCCAAACGTCAGCCTCGAAACCTAAATGACTTGGAGAAGATCTGAAAAGAGGAGTGGGACAAAATCCCTCCTGAGATGTGTGCAAACCTGGTGGTCAACTACAAGAAACGTCTGACCTCTGTGATTGCCAACAAGGGTTTTGCCAACAAGTACTAAGTCATGTTTTGCAGAGGGGTCAAATACTTATTTCCCTCATTAAAATGCAAATCATTTTATAACATTTTTGACATGCGTTTTTCAGGATTTGTTTGTTGTTATTCTGTCTCTCACTGTTCAAATAAACCTACCATTAAAATTATAGACTGATCATTTCTTTGTCAGTGAGCAAACGTACAAAATCAGCAGGGGACCAAATATTTTTTCCCTCACTGTAGCTAGCTAGCATGATCCTATACATTGCATATTCTTCTTATTCATTGGGGTTTAACGGCTTTTGGCATCCATTGTTTATGATGCAGTTGACACCAACTGGAAGGGTTAAAAAAAAGTAAACTCCATATGGTAAAAAAAAGGGAGGAGGGAGACCTTAATTCACACAAACAGAAACCTAACAAAAACAAACTTTCACTTCTTCCTTCAGTAGGCGAATCATTTTGAATGACATTTTGTTGTGTTACAGCCTGAATTTAAAACTGATTAAATTGTGATTTTTTTTTGTCACTGGCCTACACACAATACCCCATAATGTCAAAGTAGATTTATATTTTTTAGAAATGTTAAAACAATATATAAAACTGAAATGTATTGAGTCAATATATATCAACCCCTTTGTTATGGCAAGCATAAATAAGTTAAGCAGTAAAAATTTGCCAAACAAGGACTCACTCAGTCACACAAGCATAGACTCACTCTGTGTGCAGTAATAGTGTTTAACATTATTTTTGAATGACTACCTCATCCCTGTACCCCACAAATACAATTATCTGTAAGATCCCTCAGTCGAGCGGTCAATTTCAAACACTGATTCAACCCCAAAGACCAGGGAGGTTTTCCAAAGCCTCGCAAAGAAGGGCGCCCATTGGTAGATGGGTAATAAAAAAAAGCCGACATTGAATATCCCTTTAAACATGCTGGAGTTATTAATTACACTTTGGAGGGTGTATCAACACATCTCTTTCTAAAATTATCCACCACAATTGTTGCAACCCCTATTACTAGCCAGATCAAACTCTCTTTCGTATCGTCTGAGATCCCTAAAGATTGGAAAGCTGCTGTGGTCATCCCCCTCTTCAAAGGGGGAGACACTCTAGACCCAAACTGTTACAGACCTATATCTATCCTACTCTGCCTTTCCAAAGTCTTCGAAAGCCAAGAGATCACCGAGCATTTAGAATCCCACCGCACCTTCTCCGCTATGCAATCTGGTTTCCGAGCTGGTCATTGGTGCGTGCACCTCAGCCACGCTCAAGGTCCTAAACAATATCATAACCGCCATCGATAAAAGACAAGACTGTGCAGCCGTCTTCATCAACCTGGCTAAGGCTTTCGAAAATCTTAAATCTTAAATCTTATCGGCAGGCTCAACAGCCTTGGTTTCTCAAATGACTGCCTCGCCTGGTTCACCAACTACTTCTCAGATAGAGTTCAGTGTGTCAAATCAGAGGGCCTGTTGTCCGGACCTCTGGCAGTCTCTGCCACAGGGTTCAATTCTCGGGCAGACTCTTTACTATGTATACATCAATGATGTCGCTCTTGCGGCTGGTGAGTCTCTGATCCTCCTCTACGCAGACGACACCATTCTGTATACTTCTGCCCCTTCTTTGGACACTGTGTTAACAAACCTCCAGACGAGCTTCAATGCCATACAACACTCCTTCCGTGGCCTCCAACTGCTCTTAAATGCAACTAAAACTAAATGCATGCTCTTCAACCGATCGCTGCCCGCCCATCTAGCATCACTACTCTGGACGGTTCTGACTTAGAATATGTGGACAACTACAAATACCTAGGTGTCTGGTTAGACTATAAACTCTCCTTCCAGACTCACATCAAACATCTCCAATCCAAAGTTAAATCTATAATTGGCTTCCTATTTCGCAACAAAGCATCCTTCAGTCATGCTGCCAAACATACCCTCGTAAAACTGACTATCCTACCGATCCTTGACTTCGGCGATGTCATTTACAAAATAGCCTCCAACACTCTACTCAGCAAATTGGATGAAGTCTATCACAGTGCCATCCGTTTTGTCACCAAAGCCCCATATACTACCCACCACAGCAACCTGTATGCTCTCGTTGGCGGGCCCTCGCTTCATATTCATCGCCAAACCCACCAGCTCCAGGTCATCTATAAGTCTTTGCTAGGTAAAGCCCCGCCTTATCTCAGCTCACTGGTTACCACAGCAGCATGCGCTCCAGCAGGTATATTTCACTGGTTATCCCTAAAGCCAACTCCTCATTTGGCCGCCTTTCCTTCCAGTTCTCTGCTGCCAATGACTGGAACGAATTGCAAAAATCGCTGAAGCTGGAGTCTTATATCTCTCTCCCTCACTAACTTTAAGCATCAGCTGTCAGAGCAGCTTACCGATCATTGCACCTGTACACAGCCCATCTGTAAATAGCCCACCCAACTACCTCATCCCCATATTGTTTCGTTTTTTTGCTCCTTTGCACCCCAGTATCTCTACTTGCACATTCATCTTTTGCACATTTATCACTCCAGTGTTTAATTGCTAAATTGTAATTATTTCGCCACTATGGCCTATTTATTGCCTTACCTCCCTAATCTTACTACGTTTGCACACACTGTATATAGATTTTTCTATTGTGTTATTGACTGTACGTTTGTTTATCCCATGTGTAACTCTGTCTTGTTTGTGTTGCACTGCTTTGCTTTATCTTGGCCAGGTCGCCAGGTAAATGAGAAGGTAAATGAGAACTTGTTCTCAACTGGCCTACCTGTTTAAATAAAGGTGAAATAAATAAATAAAACCCAGTCACTACAAAGATAAAGAAGTCCTTCCTAACTCAGTTGCCAGAGAGGAAGGAAGCCACTCATGAGGCCAATGGTGACTTTAAAACAGTTACAGTCTAATGGCTGTGATTGGAGAAAACTGAGGATGGGTCAACAACTCCACAACACTAACCTAACTGACAGAGTGAAAAGAAGGAAGCTTGCACAGAATAAAAATATTCAAAAACATGCAACGAGGCACCAAAGTAATACTGCAAAAAATGTAGCAAAGCAATTTTTATACAAAGTGTTATATTTGGGGAAAATCCAATAACACATTACATTACTGAGTACCACTCTCCATATTTTCAAGCATAGTGGTGGCTGCATCATGTTATGGGTATGCTTGTAATGGTTAAGGACTGGGGAGTTTTTCAGAATAAAAAAAGAAATGGAACCGAGCTAAGCACAGGCAAAAAATCATAGAGGAAAACGTGCTTCAGTCTGCTTTCTACCGGACACTGAAAGATGAATTCACCTTTCAGCAGGACAATAACCTAAAAAGCCAAATCTACACTGGAGTTGCTAACCTAGAAGATAGTGAATGTTCCTGAGTTGCCGAGTTACAGTTTTGACTTAAATCTACTTGACAATCTATAGCAAGACCTGAAAATGGTTGTCGAGCAATGATCAACAACCAATTTGTCTTGAACAATTTTTAAATGTTTTATTGGCAAATGTTGCACAATCCAGATGTGGAAAGCTCTTAGAGACTTACCCAGAAAGACTCACAGCCGTAATCGCTGCCAAAGGTGCTTCTACAAAGTATTGACTCAGGGGTGTAAAAACATATTTAAATCAGATATTTCGGTATTTCATTTTCAATAAATTAGCAAAAATGTCTAAAAACATGTTTTCACGTTGTCATTATGGGGAATTGTGTGTAGATGGGTGAGAAATATATATATTTAATCTATTTTGAATTCAGGATGTAACACAACAAAATGTGGAATAAATCAAGGGATATTCATTATTTCCTGTAAGTCTGACTTTTTGTGATATCCCTGTCATATTTTTTATATGTATGTAGCTACTGTATGTACATGTGTTTTAATAACTGGGAAATAAAATCTATCTATCCTCTCTTTCTTGAAGTAATCACAGATCAAACAGCCATGTGGCACATGAAGATGAGTGAGACAGATGTACATGTGTGCAGACAGGTAAAGAGGAGTGAGACAAGTGCATTGTGCAGTCAGACAGATAAAAGGCAGTCTCAGGTATGCTACCTTGCTCCAGTCTGTGGCACAGGGACCTCTTGGCCACCTCCACTTCAGGGCCTGGGTGGTCCAGCACCTGCCTGCTCCACTGGAGGGGACTAAGGAAACACTCGCCCCGTAGCCTGGCCTTAGGACACACATGCAGCCTGGAACAGAGGACGATGAATGAATCATGTGATGTCAAAATGGAACAAAATAGAGAAGACAGCCCAGGGCATAGTGTGAGAGGAGATGTCGATGGCCTATTCTCCATGAGGAGCGATGTGCCAAAGTAAATAAGTGTTGTCCTAATTCTCTCCAAGCTTGAGCCATAGGCCTACATCACAGTAAACATTGCTGACAGGGAAATTGGGAAAAACATGACATTTGTTGTTCATAAGAACTCAACTCAAAGCACGATGCAATTAATACAACAACCACAACACTGTTCAGTAACTGGGAATGCGTTCAATGCAGGAAGTGTTTGTGTATTCATGTCCACTTCGACCTGGTAAGAGAGAGTATCTGATATCTTTTCTGCATAGAAGTATAGGCATTTTAATATCTTGAAAGGTTGTGGGTGTCGATAAAACCAGTGGGATAAAGAGCACACCTAAAAGTATTAAAGGTCCAATCTGTGATACTTACAGCCTTTATTGATAATTCAGACTATTGATAATTCAAACACTTAAACAACACATCCTAGATCTGAATGAAAGAAATAATCTTATTAAATACTTTTTTCTTTACATAGTTGAATGTGCTGACAACAAAATCACACAAAAATAATCAATGGAAATCCAATTTATCAACCCATGGAGGTCTGGATTTGGAGTCACACTCAAAATTAAAGTGGAAAACCACATTACAGGCTGATCCAACTTTGATGTAATGTCCTTAAAACAAGTCAAAATGAGGCTCAGTAGTGTGTGTGGCCTCCACGTGCCTGTATGACCTCCCTACAACGCCTGGGCATGCTCCTGATGAGGTGGCGGATGGTCTCCTGAGGGATCTCCTCTCAGACCTGGACTAAAGCATCCGCCAACTCCTGGACAGTCTGTGGTGCAACGTGGCGTTGGTGGATGGAGCGAGACATGATGTCCCAGATGTGCTCAATTGGATTCAGGTCTGGGGAACGGGCGGGCCAGTCCATAGCATCAATGCCTTCCTCTTGCAGGAACTGCTGACACACTCCAGCCACATGAGGTCTAGCATTGTCTTGCATTAGGAGGAACCCAGGGCCAACCGCACCAGCATATGGTCTCACAAGGGGTCTGAGGATCTCATCTCGGTACCTAATGGCAGTCAGGCTACCTCTGGCGAGCACATGGAGGGCTGTGCGGCCCCCCAAAGAAATGCCACCCCACACCATGACTGACCCACCGCCAAACCGGTCATGCTGGAGGATGTTGCAGGCAGCAGAACGTTCTCCACGGCGTCTCCAGACTCTGTCACGTCTGTCACATGTGCTCAGTGTGAACCTGCTTTCATCTGTGAAGAGCACAGGGCGCCAGTGGCGAATTTGCCAATCTTGGTGTTCTCTGGCAAATGCCAAACGTCCTGCACGGTGTTGGGCTGTAAGCACAACCCCCATCTGTGGACGTCGGGCCCTCATACCACCCTCATGGAGTCTGTTTCTGACCGTTTGAGCAGACACATGCACATTTGTGGCCTGCTGGAGGTCATTTTGCAGGGCTCTGGCAGTGCTCCTCCTGATCCTCCTTGCACAAAGGCGGAGGTAGCGGTCCTGCTGCTGGGTTGTTGCCCTCCTACGGCCTCCTCCACGTCTCCTGATGTAGTGGCCTGTCTCCTGGTAGCGCCTCCATGCTCTGGACACTACGCTGACAGACACAGCAAACCTTCTTGCCGCAGCTCGCATTGATGTGCCATCCTGGATGAGCTGCACTACCTGAGCCACTTGTGTGGGTTGTAGACTCCGTCTCATGCTACCACTAGAGTGAAAGCACCGCCAGCATTCAAAAGTGACCAAAACATCAGGCAGGAAGCATAGGAACTTAGAAGTGGTCTGTGGTCCCCACCTGCAGAACCACTCCTTTATTGGGGGTGTCTTGCTTATTGCCTATAATTTCCACCTGTTGTCTATTCCATTTGCACAACAGCATGTGAAATGTATTGTCAATCAGTGTTGCTTCCTAAGTGGACAGTTTGATTTCACAGAAGTGTGATTGACTTGGAGTTACATTGTGTTGTTTAAGTGTTCCCTTTATTTTTTTGAGCAGTATATTTGTCCTGGCATTTGTGTGATACAAATGCTCTTAATAGCTCCTCAATACTAAAACCTACACTTTGAGTTGTGAATCATATATTGAGCTGTGTAGTATATTCTAATATTTTATTGACTTTGGACAGCCTGGTTATGAACCATAGTTGCTGGAACCATTGGACAATGTAGAATCAAAATATCCAAGACAGCACAGTATGGTTCAGGTTGGCCATGCAGCATTAATCTGGCACAGGATGTAAAATGAGTGGTACACTTTCCATAAAAGACCATACATCTTGGTTTTTCCAATGTAGGGCAGAGTGGGAGAGAAGAAAAATACAGTTATTGCAAGTTCTTAGACATAACTAGACAGAACTGGGTCACGATTATAAAAGACTCAAACTGGTGGGATCTGTTCAATGGACTGAAGAATATCAATAAAGCCGATGCGAGTGTGGGATACGATAAACGCTGCATTGAGCTGCGTAAAAGTGTGCTACATTTTACACCTCAGAAGATGGAAATGGATTAACCAGTCAGCATGTCAGTGTCTGTGTCCCAAATGGCACTCTATACAATGAGAATAGGGGGCCATTTGAGAGACACCGCACACAGCATGTGTGTATATGTGTATCAGTGTATATGAGCAGCTTCAGTCAGCAGATAGCTCCGCGCTAAACTATAGCGAGGGAGGCTAAAAGGATACACAAAGCCTGGGTAGCCAACTACACAGTAAATCAAGGATAGTTGAAATCACAGTGTTACATTTTTGATAAAATGCATTATTGTTTATTAAATATATGGGAGTTATCCTCTTCACTATAGGGGGCAGTATTTTCACGGCCGGATGAAAAACGTACCCAAATTAAACTGCCTCCTACTCAGACTCAGAAGGTAGGATATGCATATTAATAGTAGATTTGGATAGAAAACACTCTGAAGTTTCGAAAACTGTTTGAATGATGTCTGTTAGTATAACAGAACTCATATGGCAGGCAAAAACCTGAGAAAAATCCAACCTGGAAGTTTGACCTCACATGGTTGTAGTCATTTCAAATGATGTTCTATCTAAACTACAGTGTCTGTGATGTCATATTGCACTTCCTAAGGCTTGTCAACAGTCATTAGAACCTTGTTTGAGGCTTCTACAATGCAATTTGACTGAATAATACCTGGAACAGTAAGTGGTCGACCTGGTGTCATTGACTTACCTCGTGCGCACTAACGTAGGGCTAGCCATTTTTATTTTTCTTCTGTAATGAATCTGCTATTGTCCGGTTGGACTATTATCAAAATTATACGTTAAAAACACCCTAAAGATTGATTGTGAACATGGTTTGACATGTTTCTACAAACGCTGAGGGAACTTTATAACTTTTCGTCGACGGTGGATAGATGCATTTTGGAATGGTGATCTGGACGCGCTATCAAAACGGATTTATTTCGACATAAATTATGGACTTTATTGAACAAATGAACATTTCTTGTGGAAGTGGGAGACCTTCCAAGTGCATTCAGCCGGAGATCAGCAAAGGTAAGATAATATTTTTAACATATTTCAGTGTTTTGTGGATGCCGTGGCTGAATAGCTTGGGGCTCAGTACTCAGAATATTGAACAATGTGCTTTCTCCGTAAAGTTATTTTGAAATCTGACAAAGCGGTTGCATAAAGGAATAGTTCATCTATACTTCTTTAATTAATTGTTATATATTTTGTCAACATTTATGATGAGTATTTCTGTAAATTATGGTGCCCATTCACCGGATATTTTGGGGTGAATACATTTTCTGAACGTCACGCGTCATATTTATATCCAAAATGTTTTTTTGGGATATAAATATGAACTTGACGGAACAAAAAATGCATGTATTGTCTAACATAATGTCCTAGGAGTGTCATCTGATGAAGATCGTCAAAGGTTAGTGCATCATTTTAGCTGGTTTTGGGCTTTTGGATGACTACCCTTGCTTGGAAAATGGCTGTCCTTGCTAGGAAAATGGTTGTGTTGTTGTTTTTTTGCTGTGGTGGTATCCTAACATAATCTAATGTTTTGCTTTCGCTGTAAAGCCTTTTTGAAATCGGACAACGTGGTTGGATTCAGGGGAGGTTTATCTTTCAAATGGTGTAAAATAGTTGTATGTTTGAGAAAATTGAATTGTGGTATTTTAGTTGTTTTAGTATTTTGCGCCATGCGATCCCATTGGCTGTTGGCTAGGGGTTCCGCTGGCGGAACGGGGTTCCGCTAGTGGAACGCCTAGATGTAAGAAGTTATCTTAACCCTCAAAAGAGTGCACTGCTCCCTGGAGTTAGTGTTGATAACTGGAGTTCGTGTTGATAACTGGAGTTCATTGGAACGGAGTACTTTAAACTCCACTAAGAGTAACCAGAGACAGGCAGTGAATCACAAACCACCCCCTTGTCCCTACCAACTCGCTCAGAGGCCCCTCCTTTGTCACATGTTGCTGACGAAACTCCGGGGGTGACTTCCAGACAGTGGCGGGGCGGGGGTTCCATAAACCCATCAACTTCGGGACACACTTGTGACTTGAATGATGCAATTCATGTTCCACTTTTAAATAATAAAATGAAATTAAAATGGACAAATCCCCACTGTCGTTTTACAAAATATAAAACTCAGTAACAGTTAAACATTTAATTTGGGATCCCGAAATCAGACATAAAGAAATACGCACATGGTTTAAATACGCACATTGTTTAAAACAATTCTGAAAAATGTAAAACTGAAAAGTGGTCAGTGCATATGTATTCACCCCATTTGCTATGAAGCCACTAAATAAGATCTGGTGCAACCAATTACCTTCAGAAATCACATAATTAGTTAAAGGCCACCTGTGTGCAATCTAAGTGTCACATGATCTCAGTATATATACACCTGTTCTGAAAGGCCCCAGATTCCGCAACACCACTAAGCAAGGGGCATCACCAAGCACGCGGCACCATGAAGACCAAGGAGCTCTCCAAACAGGTCAGGGATAAAGTTGTGCAGAAGTACAGATCAGTTTGAGTTATAAAAAAATATCAGAAACTTTGAACATCCCAAAGAGCACCACTAAATCCATTATTAAAAAATGGAAAGAATATGACACAACAAACCTGCCAAGAGAGGGCCACCCACCAAAACTCACAGACCAGGCAAGGAGGGCATTAATCAGAGAGGCAACAAAGAGACCAAAGATAACCCTGAAGGAGCTGCAAAGCTCCACAGCGGAGATTGGAGTATCTGTCCATAGGACCACTTTAAGCCGTACACACCACAGAGCTGGGCTTTACGGAAGAGTGGCCAGAAAAAAAGCCATTGCTTAAAGAAAAAAATAATCAAACACATTTGGTGTTGGCCAAAAGGCATGTGGGAGACTCCCCAAACATATGGAAGGAGGTACTCTGGTCAGATGAGACTAAAATTGAGCTTTTTGGCCATCAAGGAAAACACTATGTCTGGCGCAAACCCAACATCTCTCATCACCCCGATCACCTCATCCCCACAGTGAAGCATGGTGGTGGCAGCATCATGCTGTGGGGATGATTTTCATTGGCAGGGACTGGGAAACTTGTCAGAATTGAAGGAATGATGGATGGCGCTAAATACAGGGAAATTCTTGAGGGAAACCTGCTTCAGTCTTCAAGAGATTTGAGACTGGGATGGAGGTTCACCTTCCAGCAGGAAAATGACCCGAAGCATACTGCTAAAGCAACACTCGAGTGGTTTAAGGGGAAACATTTAAATGTCTTGGAATGGCCAAGTCAAAGCTCAGAGCTCAATCGAATTGAGAATCTGTGATATGACTTAAAGATTGCTGTACACCAGCGGAACCCATCCAACTTGAAAGAGCTGGAGCAGTTTTGCCTTGAAGAATGGTCAAAAATCCCAGTGGCTAGATGTGCCGAGTTTATAGAGACATCCCCCAAGAGACTTGCAGCTGTAATTGCTGAAAAAGGTGGATCTACAAAGTATTGACTTTGAGGGGGTGAATAGTTATGCACGATCAAGTTTCAGTTTTTTTGTCTTATTTCTTGTTTGTTTCACAATAAAACATATTTTGCATCTTCAAAGAGGTAGGCATGTTGTGTAAATCAAATAATACAAACCCCCCCAAAAATCTATTTTAAATCCAGGTTGTAAGGCAAAAAAAAATGAAAAATGCCAAGGCGGTGAATACTTTCGCAAGCCACTGTAGTGTCATTTTAACTCCATCAACACCATGGCCAGAGTAGTTTTAACACAAAATGGGGGTGGGACCATATTAACCCCAAAATAGGGTTAACTTTGACTCCCTAGGAGTTGAATTAACATCTTGTGATTTTACTGTGTACTATATGGGTTGTAGAATACAGCAGAAGGCATTGTCTTACATTCATCACACTGCTTCAACTGTGAAGAGAATAACAATAGGTCTACATTCTGTTTATACAGCACTTGTCAGGATGCTCAAAGATTTTCACATGTAAAAGGTATGTACTGTAATCAAAGGAAGGGTGATTGACAACAATGGCCTAGTGTAGAAGTTAACATAATAGTGTTGACTTTGAAAGGCAAATGTTTGAATTTAGCCTTTGTACAGATGCAAGAGCTTGAAAAAAAATACTTGAATCTTTATTTAACTAGGCAAGTCAGTTAAGAACAAATTATTATTTACAAAGATGGCCTGCCCTGGCCAAACCCTATGCCGCCCTATGGGACTCCCAATCACGGCCAGTTGTGATACATCCTTGAATCAAACCAGGGTCTGTAGTGATGCCTCTAGCACTGAGATGCAGTGCCTTAGACCGCTGCGCCACTCAGGAGCCCTGATTTGATCACTCCTAAATTGCTTAGGATTTTCCTGCGCTGCAGGAAATGCAAATTTGTAGTGTATTTGAGTTTAAAATAGCTGTCAATTTGAATGAAAAATGTATCAACACATACAAAAATGTCAATTTATTATAATCAACATAATAATCCACGTCCTGCTGCTGTAGCAAACTCGCTCAAATTAAGATCCTACATCTGTAGCATAACATCTTTACTTAAACTTTATTTTAGCAGGGAATCATGCTGACACCATGGTCTATTTCACAGGTGAGCCCTACTTGTAGCCTGTTGTAAGGCAGGTCCTCACCAGACATCACAGGCAACAACGTCGCATATGGGCACAAACCCACCGTCGCTGGACCACACAGGACTGGCAAAAAGTGCTCTTCACTGACGAGTCGCGGTTTTGTCTCACCAGGGCCTCACCGAGGCCAGTACTCTGGAGAATGATTTGGAGGTGGAGGGTCCGTCATGGTCTGGGGCGGTGTGTCACAGCATCATCGGACTGAGCTTGCTGTCATTGCAGGCAATCTCAACGCTGTGCGTTACAGTAACTGCGTTACAGTTTGCAGACAACACTACAGTGGTAGGCTTGATTACCAACAACGATGAGACGGCCTACAGGGAGGAGGCGAGGGCCCTCGGAGTGTGGTGTCAGGAAAATAACCTCACACTCAACGTCAACAAAACAAAGGACTTCAGGAAACAGCAGAGGGAGCACCCCCCTATCCACATCGACGGGACAGTAGTGGAGAAGTTGGAAATGGTCCACCCATACAGACAGCATGGTGAAGAAGGCGCAACAGCGCCTCTTCAACCTCAGGAGGCTGAAGAAATTTGGCTTGTCACCAAAAACACTCACAAACTTTTACAGATGCACAATCGAGAGCATCCTGTCGAGCTGTATCACAGCCTAGTACGGCAACTGCTCCACCCACAACCACAAGGCTCTCCAGAGGGTAGTGAGGTCTGCACAACGCATCACCGACGGCAAACTACCTGCCCTCCAGGACACCTACACCACCCGATGTCACAGGAAGGCCAAAAAGATCATCAAGGACAACAACCACCCGAGCCACTGCCTGTTCACCCCACTATCATCCAGAAGGCGAGGTCAGTACAGGTGCATCAAAGCTGGGACCGAGAGACTGAAAAACAGCTTCTTTCTCAAGGCCATCAGACTGTTAAACAGCCATCACTAACATTGAGTGGCTGCTGCCAACATACTGACTCAAATCTCTAGCCACTTTAATAATTAAAAATGGGATGTAATAAATGTATCGCTAGTCACTTTAAACAATGCCACTTTATATAATGCTTACATACCCATCTCATATGTATATACTGTACTCTACACCATCTACTACATCTTGCCTATGCCGTTCAGCCATCGCTCATCCATATATTTATATATACATAGTCATTCATTCCTTTACACTTGTGTGTAGAAGGTAGTTGTTGTGAAATTGTTAGATTACTTGTTAGATATTACTGCATGGTCGGAAATAGAAGCACAAGCATTTCGCTACACTCGCATTAACATCTGTTAAAACCTGTTGGGGCTAGGGGGCAGTATTTGCACGGCCGGATAAAAAACGTACCCGATTTAAACTGGTTACTACTCTTGCCCAGAAACAAGAATATGCATATAATTAGTAGATTTGGATAGAAAACACTCTGAAGTATCTAAAACTGTTTGAATGGTGAGATGATTCAAAACCTGAGATGATTCCATACAGGAAATGCCCTGTCTGACAATTTCTTGTCCTTCTGTTGCATCTCTATCGAAAATACAGCATCTCTGCTGTAACGTGACATTTTCTAAGGCTTCCATTGGCTCTCAGAAGGCGCCAGAAAGTGTAATGGGGTGTCTGCTGTCTCTGGGCGAAGAACAGCAGGAGAATTTGTGAATGGTCAGCCTGGGGACAATGACACTGGAGATGCGTGTTCATGAGAATTCTCCATTTTTTTCTTTCAGCCTTTGAATGAATACAACGTTGCCCGGTTGGGATATTATTGCTATTTTACTAGAAAAATAGCATAAAAATTTATTTTAAACAGCGTTTGACATGCTTCGAAGTACGGTAATGGAATATTTGGATTTTATTTGTCAAGAAATGCGCTCGCGCGTCACCCTTCGGATAGTGACCTGAACGCATAAACGAAAGGAGCTATTTGAATATAACTATGGATTATTTGGAACCAAAACAACATTTGTTGTTGAAGTAGAAGTCCTGGGGGTGCATTCTGACGAAGAACGGCAAAGGTAATCCAATGTTTCTAATAGTAATTCTGAGTTTAGTGAGCACCAAACTTGGTGGGTGTCAAATTAGCTAGCCTGTGATGGCCGAGCTATCTACTCAGAATATTGCAAAATGTGCTTTCGCCGAAAAGCTATTTTAAAATCGGACATAGCGATTGCATAAAGGAGTTCTGTATCTATAATTCTTAAAATAATTATGTATTTTGTGAACGCTAATCGTGAGTAATTTAGTAAATTCACCGGAAGTTTGCGGTGGGTATGCTAGTTCTGAACATCACATGCTAATGTAAAAAGCTGGTTTTTGATATAAATATGAACTTGATTGAACAAAACATGCATGTATTGTATAACATAATGTCCTAGGAGTGTCATCTGATGAAGATCATCAAAGGTTAGTGCTGCATTTAGCTGTGGTTTTGGTTTTTGTGACATATATGCTTGCTTTGAAAATGGCTGTGTGATTATTTTTGGCAGGGTACTCTCCTGACATAATCTAATGTTTTGCTTATGCTGTAAAGCCTTTTTGAAATCAGACAATGTGGTTAGATTAACGAGAGTCTTGTCTTTAAAATGGTGTAAAATAGTCATATGTTTGAGAAATTGAAATTATAGCATTTTTGAGGTATTTGTATTTTGTGCCACGCAATTCTACTGGCTGTTGACTAGGGTGGGACGCTTGCCATGTGTATGTGACCAATACATTTTGATTTGATTTGGAAGACATCCTCCTTTCTCATGTGGTACCCTTCCTGCAGGCTCATCCTGACATGACCCTCCAGCATGACAATACCACCAGCCATACTGCTCGTTCTGTGCATGATTTCCTGCAAGACAGGAATGTCAGTGTTCTGCCATGGTCAGCGAAGAGCCCGGATCTCAATCCCATTGAGCACGTCTGGGACCTTTTTGATCGGAGGGTGAGGGCTAGGGCCATTCCCCCCAGAAATGTCCGGGAACTTACAGGTGCCATGGTGGAAGAGTGGGGTAACATCTCACAGCAAGAACTGGCAAATCTGGTGCAGTCCATGAGGAGGAGCTGCACTGCAGTAATTAATGCAGCTGGTGGCCACACCAGATACTGACTGTTACTTTTGATTTTGACCCCCCCCCCCCTTTGTTCAGGGACACATTATTCAATTTCTGTTAGTCACATGTCTGTGGAACTTGTTCAGTATATGTCTCAGTTGTTGAGTCTTGTTATGTTCATACAAATATTTACACATGTTAAGTTTGCTGAAAATAAACGCAGTTGACAGTGAGAGGACGTTTCTTTTTTTGCTGAGTTTATTTGGTTTGTATAGACTGAGTTTTTTCCACCCCACTTTAGCTAAGACAGGTACAAAACGTTCTCTACAAGCCAAAATCAAATCACATTTTATTGGACACATGCGCATATTTAGCAGATGTTATTGCAGGTGTAGCGAAATGCTTGTATCCCATGTACAGTCTACTACATTATATTGCATTGGGGGCTATGGAGGGGGCAGAGTGAAAAGCCAGCAGCAGTCTGTGTGACAAAGTCCCCCTCAAAAACGAACCATGTTTGGTTAGTAGAGACCCTACTGAGTATTTCACATCACACTTTAGCTGAGACAGATTGAAAAGTTCTCTCTACAAGCCAATATATATCCCAAGTACTGTCTCATTTGCAATGTATTTTATTGAGGGCTATGGATGGGGTGGAGAACGGAGTGCTGCTGGATATGTATGACACAGTACCCCTCCAAAACTACACACATATTTTGTTATTAGAGACCCTACTGAGTATTTTCCACCCCACTTTTGCTGAGACAGGTACAAAAGTTCTCTCTACAGCCCAATATTCTCAACATACCAGTGTTACAATAGTATTGATAATTATTATTGGTCTTAAAAAATATATACATATTCTACAATATTTACTGATTGCCTTTACTTGTTGGCACAATACAATTGGCCACTGATTAAAAATATATATCTTCTGAATGAGTTATCCACATTGCAATGTTTTGAAATGCAGGCTTTTATTTAAACGGTTTCCTCATTACCATACTAATGTGACGTCATAATTTGTGCTGCGGGCAGAATAAAATATCAAATAAGCATATAAATGGCACAGACATGGTAGGAACGGGTCAATAAAATAGAACAGCATCAATACCAGCTATGATCAGACTCTCCAACCGGGAGTACGGTATCCAGGTCTAGAATATCGACCTCGTCCAGAACAGTGGCAGGTCCGTTACCGACATCCTCCACATCAGCATCAAATACCGAGTTTTGTTGAAAATTGGAGAATGGTTCCTTGGACGAAGTGTATGGTCCAAGAGCACAAGGATGCGATAGTGCTGGATTTGAATAATTCGCAGAGAAAATCAGACTAGAAGCAGAACACTTCGCTGTACTCCCGTGCAGACAGGCCGATGAGGTTGGAAATATATGTGGGCCATTGTGGCAATTGTTTACTGAATTAGCTCTTGTCCTGAGCTGTTCGTTTTGTTTCTCCAATTTTCGGACCAGCTCCTGAAGCTTGATCACTTCGAGCTCCGCGTTTTGAAATGTATTGTTGCCATTAACGTCCGCCATCATTTGGGGGTTCAACACTTCCGCTTCCATTGGTTAAAATACGCATTTAGAAAGACAAAATAAACACACACTACGGTCGGTAACCGTAATGATCGGTCGGGTCGTTCTTTGTAGTAGACAATTGAGACGTGCTTCGTAGTGATGCTGTGTGCAGATCCAGACCAATGATGTATTTATGCCGCATTCAAGATGACTGGGAACTCAGAAATCTCTGACCTTCGACTTCAGTGTGTTCAAGATAACTAGGAACTCGGGAAAAACACGAGCCTTGATTGGGAAAATTGTTTTGAATGGTCATCCGAACTTGGGCATCATCCCCCCCCCCCCGATTCAAATAACCAACTCATCATCAAGCTTTGATTATTTGAATCAGCTGTGCTAGGGCACTACACAGCTTTCCGAACTGAAGATCACTGACGTCACGATTTTACCTCGTTTTTTCCGAGTTCCCAGTTGTCTTGAAAGCACCAAGAATCACTGGATTGTTGATTTCAAAGGGACAATAAGAGTCTTTGAAAGCAACGGCCGCCATATTGGTACTCCTCAGACGGAGCAGTTCTCCATAGGAATGAACGTAATTCTATAGTATTTTAATAATATATTTCAAGGACAAAATTTCATTTATTTAACTATTTCTTTGTTGTAGTGCAGACAGTAACATTAGTACTCTCAAAAATATATACTTTAAAAGCTGGAACCGGTAATGGTGAAACTGCCACATCGGTTTGTGATATTACAACATCAAATGAATTAATTCTAACAATGGTAATGTTTTTTCCCCTCTGAAATCATTGCACATCATTGCACGTGTGCTAGAACAATTACCCCACCAAAAACGTTCTTGAAAAAAGTATACTTGCTCAGACTTTATATGGGCAAATAAAACTCATAGAATAAAAGGGAAGGTTCTATATCTTCCTAAATCTGAGGGTGATTCTAATCTTCCAGACTTGGAATTGTATCAACTCGCCACCCAGGGCTTTTACTAGCGACATATAGTTATTTAAATGCACTAAATCATTTTGTTACACCTGCAATAATATCTGCTAAACGTGTATGCGACCAATAACATTTGATTCAATTTTTGATCTGATATAGAGGAACAATGGGTACATACTGAAGATGTACATGCTCATCCCCAGAATCTTTGTCTATTTTCAAAAGAGTCAAGCTAAGAACATGAACAACTTAATGACAGAATTCAAAAGCAATTTTGGACTGACTAATGTAGATATTTTTCAAATACATGCAACTCAAAAGTTTAATATCAAGAAATGTTGATTTTAAATATTTTGGACATCAGAGCAATTTTAAGGGAATCCTATTTGAGTCAGTAAAGGATAGGTAAGATATGCAAAACCTTGCAGAGAGCCTATCCAATTGACAATCTCTTGGAAAAAAATAAACTATTGGAAGCAAGATTAAAAAAACTGATATTGTCACAAGGATGGAATTTTGGAACATAACTAACAAAATTACAGTTAATTAAAATGTACTCTTAATCCAATATAAACTAATGTGTGCAATGTATTACACAAGAGACAACATTCACAAAATGTATAGCACAATGACAGTCATGTCTTAAGTGTAAAATTAACAATGACTCAATAATCCATGCCTTCTGGGAATGCTATGAAGTCCAAAAGTGATGGGCAGAGTTGGCTGTCAGAAGAATTACAATGTAAATGTACTTTTAATCCATTTGTCTGCATATTTCAAGACATGGCATATGAGAGTGGAGTGAGATACCCAATGGGTTGGATGATACTTTTCCCGTCAATCATCTTTAAAAAACATATGCTTAAAATCAACCAATCCTCTATCGTTAACACAATGGAAACAAAATGGTGCCGTTTGAGGCCATTTGGCGGAGAGTGAGGCGGGCGCTGAAAATGGGGGTATGAGCAGGTGGGTCTGGGCAGGGGTGAAGTTGTCATTTGTATGTGTAGGTTTTATATTGTAAAAAAATGTGACATGGGATGCAACGACTAATGAGGCATTTTGTCCCAGTGTGGTGAAACTGATGATTTGTCGACACAGATGGTTTGTTTACATAGCAGGTTAGGATAATTCACTTGGAAGGTTAGGATAATTAACCTGCCACAGGTTAGATTAATTAACGTGGCAAGTTAGGAAAACTAACGCAGCAGGTTAGATGAATTAACGTATCAGGTTGGGAGAATGAGGTTAAGGTTAGGAAAAGAGTTAGGCTTAGCTACAATGCTACAGTTGTCAAACAACTTTTGTCCCAGACGCGACCACTAGATGGAGCTGTAGGCCTACTCCATCTTCAGGAGAAACATAAACAACAATAGGAGAAACATAAACAAACCATCTGTGGTGACAAATCATCCATATCATAACACTGGTGGGCAGATTGTTTTTGGCACTGATCATTTGGACGAATCACGATTTTGCAGGTGTTCTCATTTTTTCGGAAGGGGGGGTATCTGGTCCATGCTTTGGCCTGCGTTTAGTTTGCTTCAAAGTTAATTACGTTATGTGTCACTTTGTACTGAATTACAGTTTCCCTAAAACGGTGCACACCATTCTTCAACAGGCTTTGAGGTACGTTTTATCTCGTTTTGTGGGTGTGGCGAGGTATGGTCTGATCAAAATGGGTGTGTGACACAGGCGGCTGGTGGCATCTTAATTTGGGAGGACGGGCCCAAAGTAATGGCTGGAATGGAATAAATGGAACGGTATCAAACGCATTGTTTCCATGTGCTTGATATCAATACTTTTGATTCACATTTAATTGATTTGTCACACACACAATGCATAGCCTACAAATACTTGAAAGAAAACACCAAACTGTTTTGTGTAACTTCTGTCCAAATTTTAATAAAGAATGATTTATATTTTTGTATTGCACACACAACCAGCCCCCCGGCCCTAATTCTTACACCGTATGGGTATCTTACAGTAGGTCTACTTTGGTAGCCTGAATGCCTGTGAGAAATATGTTAATTATGTAAAAAATTGCAGGCTGAGACATGTTAGAAAAATATTTGTTGGCCAATATGCATTTTACTGTGGATGTTTGAGATATCGTGATTCAGAGTCAATGTATTATAGGCCACTCAATTAAAAATAACAGAAAAAATAACAACAATGCAAATTTGTTTTTTCTGTTTAAGTGCTTACAAATGTTCACATATCCCATATAGTATATTCGTGTGTGAAAACATGAATTGTCAGTGTAGTTTTTATGTAGAAGATTAACATCCACTCCCATTTAATAAACACAAGAAAGGTATGAACTCTGAAACATGCTCTTTTTCAACCTCAGTACATTTCCGTATCTATATAAGGAGGATCCATGTCACCAAAACGTAATTCATAATTGTCAATCTGTTAAACAGCTACATAATAAAGACCCCAGCTTCATCCGCAGGAACATTGGATGTTCAACTATGTCATTTTTTGGTAAAAAAATGAAAAATATTTGTTACCTCACAGTGACCCAAATTAGGTTTGGAGATTTTTATGTCTCCATATTTAAAGAAGCCAATTGAAACCCAGTAAATCCAGACCCACCATTTGTAAAACATTGATACAGTGTACCGTAAAACATTAGTATGAGATCTAGTTCTGAGTGTGTTTCTAAATGTGTTTACCTCTGGTGATTTCGAAGCAGCGCTCACAGTGGACGGTGCGTCTGTAGACCCACATACTGTCCCCTGCCTTGAGATGGCCCAGGGGACTGCTTCACACTGAGGACGCAGAGACACACAATGTCAGATACTCTCATTAGGCGAAGAAGAAGATCATGATGCATGTGTATTGATTGTTACATCTCAAGGCAGACACAGAGTCTGGTAATCTTAATGAGGCGATGGTTGGATGTAATCCAATCAATCAATTATTGTATATAGTAGTGCAAATGTAACCTATTTATATCACAATATTGTAGATCTGATAAGAAGAAAGAAGCCTCTGTACGCACACTCAGACACAGACATTCAAATATTAGCATATGGTGTTAATATTTCAATATTGAAATAGTGTTTACCTTGAAGCAGATAGTGTGGCAGTTGATCTTCATATCCTCCAGCACCATCTTTGGTCGTAGCTCATGGGCTTACAGCAGTAGGAGCACAGGTCTCTCTCCAACACAATCCAACAGGGACTGAGAGGGACTTATCATCATCACATGGCTGTGTGAGAAAGCATGTATGGACCTCATGTAGGGCCAGACAGAATCTGCCAGGGGAGATATTTTATCAAAACCATCAGAGGCCTTGTTATTTGTGGCTAAATAACTATGTTATATGTTCTAACTACATTATAGGACTTTTACAATTATGTTATTTAAAAATAATAACATTCAAATAAATATTTTTGTTTGTACATGTGATATCTTAATCATGTGCACAGTCTTAGATGAAAACATAGATATAAATAGCACAGTTTGAGAGCATAATGATGATGACGGGATTTGTGAAAGCAACTGAGGAAAAACTAAAATGGCTATTACCACTTGAATGAAGAAGAACATTTAAAAAATCTACTCCGTCAGAGTGCTGAAAGAGCTGAATAATCATTTACTGGGGATTTTCAAATCATTTTCTATGTTTTACAAATGAATGTACATTTTTTAAATAAAAAATATGTCTGTTTTCAGTGGCTTGTCAACTCCGCCCCTTAAGAGAAATGTTTTTGTCAATATTCTGAAAAAGTATTTTAATCACTGTTTTTGCTTAAAGTATTTGCTGTGCTAGAACTAAGCGATAATGTTTGCTTTATAAATGTTTTATGTTCTGAAACGAAATCAGCACTGGAGCATTATTTAGCCCTGTAAAAAAATATGTTCGGAGATTGTATTAACTATTTGAAAAATCTAATGTTAGAATTAAGCAATCAAGGTCTTTAAACATTTGTTGGACAATAAATATAAAAATTATGCCTTTTATGGTGTCTGACGGAGTTATCATCAATCCAATTAGTTGCATTTTATGAAAAAAATGTAAGAATTAATAGGCTGTTCCTTTCCATGGTGTGACAGCTGATACTTTGGTCTATCAAAATATATACAATGCTCAAAAAAATAAAGGGAACACTTAAACAACACATCCTAGATCTGAATGAAAGAAATAATCTTATTAAATACTTTTTTCTTTACATAGTTGAATGTGCTGACAACAAAATCACACAAAAATAATCAATGGAAATCCAATTTATCAACACATGGAGGTCTGGATTTGGAGTCACACTCAAAATTAAAGTGGAAAACCACACTACAGGCTGATCCAACTTTGATATAATGTACTTAAAACAAGTCAAAATGAGGCTCAGTAGTGTGTGTGGCCTCCACGTGCCTGTATGACCTCCCTACAATGCCTGGGCATGCTCCTGATGAGGTGGCGGATGGTCTCCTGAGGGATCTCCTCCCAGATCTGGACTAAAGCATCCGCCAACTCCTGGACAGTTTGTGGTGCAACATGGCGTTGGTGGATGGAGCGAGACATGATGTCCCAGATGTGCTCAATTGGATTCAGGTCTGGGGAACGGGCGGGCCAGTCCATAGCCTCAATGCCTTCCTCTTGCAGGAACTGCTGACACACTCCAGCCACATGAGGTCTAGCATTGTCTTGCATTAGGAGGAACCCAGGGTCAACCGCACCAGCATATGGTCTCACAAGGGGTCTGTGGATCTCATCTCGGTACCTAATGGCAGTCAGGCTACCTCTGGCGAGCACATGGAGGGCTGTGCGGCCCCCAAAAGAAATGCCACCCCACACCATGACTGACCCACCGCCAAACCGGTCATGCTGGAGGATGTTGCAGGCAGCAGAACGTTCTCCACGGCGTCTCCAGACTCTGTCACGTCTGTCACGTGCTCAGTGTGAACCTGCTTTCATCTGTGAAGAGCACAGGGTGCCAGTGGCGAATTCGCCAATCTTGGTGTTCTCTGGCAAATGCCAAACATCCTGCATGGTGTTGGGCTGTAAGCACAACCCCACCTGTGGACGTCGGGCCCTCATACCACCCTCATGGAGTCTGTTTCTGACCGTTTGAGCAGACACATGCACATTTGTGGCCTGCTGGAGGTCATTTTGCAGGGCTCTGGCAGTGCTCCTCCTGCTCCTCCTTGCACAAAGGCGGAGGTAGCGGTCCTGCTGCTGGGTTGTTGCCCTCCTACGGCCTCCTCCACGTCTCCTGATGTACTGGCCTGTCTCCTGGTAGCGCCTCCATGCTCTGGACACTACGCTGACAGACACAGCAAACCTTCCTGCCACAGCTCGCATTGATGTGCCATCCTGGATGAGCTGCACTACCTGAGCCACTTGTGTGGGTTGTAGACTCCGTCTCATGCTACCACTAGAGTGAAAGCAACGCCAACATTCAAAAGTGACCAAAACATCAGCCAGGAAGCATAGGAACTGAGAAGTGGTCTGTGGTCACCACCTGCAGAACCACTCCTTTATTGGGGGTGTCTTGCTAATTGCCTATAATTTCCACCTGTTGTCTATTCCATTTGCACAACAGCATGTGAAATGTATTGTCAATCAGTGTTGCTTCCTAAGTGGACATTTTGATTTCACAGAAGTGTGATTGACTTGGAGTTACATTGTGTTGTTTAAGTGTTCCCTTTATTTTTTTGAGCAGTGTATTTCAAATGTTGTTAATATTAAGAAAAATGTTTGTGAAATAAAGAAGAGCTTGTCCCGTCTTTCAAGAATCCCATTTTTTACTAAGGGTCTATCTAGAACCTAAAATGGTTATTTGGCTGTTCCAATAAAGGAACCCTTTGAAGAACCCTTTTTGGGTCCAGGTAGAACACTTTTGGTTCCAGGTAGTACCTTTTGGGGTGCCATGTAGAACCCTTTCCACAGAGGGTTCTACCTGGAACAAAAAAGGAATCTACCTGGAACCCGAAAGGGTCCTACTTGGAACCAGAAAGGGTTATCATATGGGGACAGCCAAAGACAATTTTTGGAACCCTTTTTAACTTTTCTTGTATGCGTTCCTGCAATCTCACCTTTCAGGAGTAGAATACACAGTCTTGGTGGGTTTTGACACGAGAGAATCAAACAGATCATCCTCAGCCTGGCTAAAGATGAGAATAAAATTGTTCAAGGACCATGCCCTAGGACCATGCCTCAGGACTACCTGGCCTGATGACTCCTTGCTGTCCCCAGTCCACCTGGTCGTGCTGCTGCTCCAGTTTCAACTGTTCTGCCTGCGGCTATGGAACCCTGACCTGTTCACCGGACGTGCTACTTGTCCCAGACCTGCTGTTTTCAACTCTCTAGAGACAGCAAGAGCGGTAGAGATACTCTGAATGATCGGCTTTGAAAAGCCAACTGATATTTACTCCTGAGGTGCTGACCTGTTGCACCATCTACAAAGTTCCCGGACATTTCTTGGTGGAATGGCCCTAGCCCTCACCCTCCGATCCAACAGGTCCCAGACGTGCTCAATGGGATTGAGATTTGGGCTCTTTGCTGGCCATGGCAGAACACTGACATTCCTGTCTTGCAGGAAATCATGCACAGAAGGAGCTGTATGGCTGGTGGCATTGTCATGCTGGAGGGTCATGTCAGGATGAGCCTGCAGGAAGGGTACCACGAGGGAGGAGGATGTCTTCCCTGTAACGCACAGCGTTGAGATTGCCTGCAATGACGGCAAACTCAGTCCGATGATGCTGTGACACACTGCCCCAGACATGACGGACACTCCAACTCCAAATCAATCCCGCTCCAGAGTACAGGCCTCGGTGTAACGCTCCATCCTTTGATGATAAATGCGAATCCGACCATCACCACATCACCACAAAACCGCAACTTGTCACTGAAGAGCACTTCTTGCCAGTCCTGTCTGGGTCAGCAACGATGGGTTTGTGCCCATAGGCGACGTTGTTGCCGGTGATGTCTGGTGAGAACCTGCCTTACAACAGGCCTACAAGTCCTCAGTTCAGCCTATTTCGGACAGTTTAAGCACTGATGAAGGGATTGTGCGTTCCTGGTGTAACTCAGGCAGTTGTTGTTGCCATCCTGTACCTGTCCCGCAGGTGTGATGTTTGGATGTACCGATTCTGTACAGGTGTTGTTACACATGGTCTGCCACTGCGAGAACGATCAGCTGTCCATCCTGTCTCACTGTAGCTCTGTCTTAGGCGTCTCAAAGTACGGATATTGCAATTTATTGCCCTGGCCACATCTGCAGTCCTCATGCCTCCTTGTAGCATGCCTAAGGCACGATCATGCAGATGGGGCAGGAACCCTTGGCATCTTTCTTTTGGTGTTTTTCAGAGTCAGTAGAAAGGCCTCTTTAGTGTCCCAAGTTTTCATAACTGTGACCTTAACTTCTATGGGATAGGGGGCAGTATTTTCACGTCCGGATAAAAAACGTACACGATTTAATCTGGTTGCTCCTTCTGCCCAGAAACAAGAATATGCATATAATTAGTAGATTTGGATAGAAAACACCCTGAAGTTTCTAGAACTGTTTGAATGGTGTCTGTGAGTATAACAGAACTCATATGGCAGGCCAAAACCTGAGAAGATTCCATGCAGGAAGAGCCCTGTCTGACAATTTGTTGTCCTTCTGTTACATCTCTATCGAAATTACAGCATCTGTGCTGTAACGTGACACTTTCTAAGGCTTCCATTGGCTCTCTAAAGCCGCCCGAAAGTGGGATGGGGTGTCTGCTGTCTCTGGGCAAAGTATAGGAGCAGAGTTTGTGAGTGGTCAGCCTGGGGACAGTGAGACTGGAGATGCGCGGTCACGAGAACTCGGCATGTTTTTCTTTCAGCCTTTGAATGAATACAACGTTGCCCGGTTGGAATATTATCGCTATTTTACGAGAAAAATAGCATAAAAATTGATTTTTAAACAGCGTTTGACATGCTTCTAAGTATGGTAATGAAATATTTTGACATTTTTGTCACGAAATGCACTCGCGCGTTACCCTTCGGATAGTGACCTGAACGCACGAACAAAACGGAGGTATTTGAATATAACTATGGATTATTTGGAACCAAAACAACATTTGTTGTTGAAGTAGAAGTCCTGGGAGTGCATTCTGACGAAGAACAGCAAAGGTAATTCAATTTTTCCAATAGTAATTCTGAGTTTAGGTGACCCCGAAGTTGGCGGATGTCAAAATAGCTAACCGTGATGGCCGAGCTATGTACTCAGTATATTGCATAATGGGCTTTCGCCAAAAAGCTATTTTAAAATCGGACATAGCGATTGCATAAAGGAGTTCTGTATCTATAATTTTTTAAATAATTGTTATGTATTTTGTCAACGTTTATCATGAGTAATTTAGTAAATTCACCGGACGTTTTCGGTGGGTATGCTAGTTCTGAACATCACATGCTAATGTAAAAAGCTGTTATTTTATATAAATATGAACTTGATTGAACAAAACATGCATGTATTGTATAACATAATGTCCTAGGAGTGTCATCTGATGAAGATCATCAAAGGTTAGTGCTGCATTTAGCTGTGGTTTGGGTTTATGTGACATATATGCTTGCTTTGAAAATGGCTGTGTGAATATTTTTGGCAGGGTACTCTCCTGACATAATCTAATGTTTTGCTTTCGCTGTAATGCCTTTTTGAAATCGGACAATGTGGTTAGATTAAAACCTCTTACATCTAGACGTTCCGCTAGCGGAACACCTGCTCCAATATTCAATGATGGGCGTGGCGCGAAATACAAACTCCTCTAAAATTTTCAACAATACGACGTTTAGTACCACATCCGGCCATTATGACTACCTCGTCATGCCATACGGGTTGATGAATGCTCCAGCAGTCTTTCAATCCTTTGTAGATGAGATTCTCAGGGACCTGCAGGGGAGGGTGTGATGGTTTATATCGATGACATTCTGGTATATTCCGCTACACGCGCTGCGCATGTGTCTCTGGTGCGCAAGGTACTTGGGCGACTGTTGGAGCATGACCTGTACGTCAAGGCTGATAAATGCTTGTTCTTCAAACAGGCCGTTTCCTTCCTAGGATATCGCATTTCCACATCAGGGTTGGTGATGGAGTGTGACCGCATTGCAGCCATGAGTAATTGGCCGACTCCAACCACGGTAAAGGAGGTGCAGCGGTTTTTAGGGTTTGCCAACTACTACCGGAGGTTTATCCGGGGTTTTGGGCAGGTGGCTGCTCCCATTACCTCACTGCTGAAGGGGGACCGGTGCGTCTGCGGTGGTCGGCTGAGGCGGACAGAGCTTTTGGTCGCCTGAAGGCTCTGTTTACCTCGGCTCCCGTGCTGGCTCATCCGGATCCCTCTTTGGCATTCATAGCAGAGGTGGACACGTCCGAGGCTGGGATTGGAGCCGTGCTCTCACAGCGCTCGGGTACGCCACCGAAGCTCTGCCCCTGTGCTTTCTTTTTGAGGAAGCTCAGCCCGGCGGAGTGGAACTATGACATGGGGGATCAGGAGTTGTTGGCTGTCGCCAGAGCTCTGAAGGTGTGGAGACTTTGGCTTGAGGGGGCTCAACACCCTTTTCTCATCTGGACGTTCCGCTTGAGGTTCCGAACAGGTTGATCTGGTGGGCTCACACGTCACCCTCCTCTGGTCATCTGGGCATCGGTAGGACGGTGCGATGCCTTAGTGGGAGGTATTGGTGGTCCACTTTGGCCAAGGACGTGAGGGTTAATGTGTCCTCCTGCTCGGTGTGCGCTCAGTGCAAGGCTCCTAGGCACCTGCCCAGAGGGAAGTTACAACCCCTTCCCGTTCCACAGCGGCCTTGGTCACACCTGTTGGTGGACTTGCTGACCGATCTGCCTCCGTCACAGGGCAACACAATGATCCTGGTCGTTGTAGATCGGTTTTCTATGTCCTGTCGTCTCCTCCCTTTGCCCGGGCTCCCTACGGCTCTACAGACTGCAGAGGCCCTGTTTACACACGTCTTCCGGTACTACGGGGTGCCTGAGGACATAGTTTCTGATCGGGGTCCCCAGTTCACGTCCAGGGTTTGGGAGGCGTTCATGGTGCATCTGGGGGTCTCTGTCAGCCTTACCTCGGGTTTTCACCCCGAGAGTAATGGGCAGGTGGAGAGAGTAAACCAGGATGTTGGTATGTTTCTGCGGTCGTATTGCCTGGACCGGCCAGGGGTGTGGGCGAAGTTCATCCCATGGGCAGAGATGGCTCAGAACTCACTCCGCCACTCCTCTACGAACTTATCGCCCTTCCAGTGCGTGTTGGGGTATCAGCCGGTCCTGGTACCGTGGCATCAGAGTCAGACCGAAGCTCCAGTGGTGGACGATTGGGTGAGGCGCTCGAGGGAGACCTGGGAGGCCGCCCACGGGTACCTTAACCGGGCCGAAGGGCGGCAGAAGGCAAGCGCTGACCGCCACCGCAGTGAGGCGGGTCTGGCTCTCGACCCGAAACCTGCCCCTCTGCTTGCCCTGCCGGAAGCTGGGTCCGCGGTTTGTGGGGCCATTTAAAGTCCCGAGGAGAATAAACAAGGTGTGTTATAGGTTACAGCTCCCCCCTTAGTACCGTATTAACCCATCGTTTCATGTGTCTCTCCTCAGGACGGTGATGGCTGGTCCGCGTCAAGAAGCTGAGGTGCGGGAGGTCCCTCCGCCCCTCCTGGACATCGAGGGGACCCCGGCGTATGCAGTTCGATCCATACTGGACTCAAGGCGTCGGGTGGGGGGCCTTCAGTACCTCGTGGATTGGGAGGGGTACGGCCCGGAGGAGAGATGCTGGGTGCCGGTGGAGGACGTATTAGTCTCATCTATGCTGAGGGAATTTCACCACCTCCATCCGGATCGCCCTGCGCCTCGTCCTCCGGGTTGTCCTCGAGGCCGGCGTCAGCGCGCTGCGGGGGCCGCGTGTCAGGGGGGTACTGTCACGACTTCCACCGAGGGTGGTTCCTCTCCCTGTTCGGGCGGTGCTCGGCGGTCGGCGTCGTCAGCCTACAAGCCGTCACCGATCCATTTTCTTTTTCCATTTGTTTTGTCTTTGGTTTTTTTCACACCTGGTTTCATTTGCTTTAATTTCTGTGTGTATATTTTACCCCTGTTGCCTGCTTAGGTTTGTGCGGGATTATTTTGTCTCAGGTTGCTCGTTGAGGTTGTGCCTCAGTTATTTTTCACGTATATACAGATTATATATAAGTTTGAGGAGCATTGTTTTTTCCTCCTTCGGTGATTAACTTATTTCTCTTTTTGTCGTGGGCGTTGTTTGGTATTGTTCCTGTATTTTTGTGGTGGGCTTGCCTATTAAAAGACGCTCCTTGGACATCTCTGCTCTCCTGCGCTTGACTCCTTAACCTACCTCATATACATCACCTAACATACAGTATGTGAATGCCATACCTGCTCATGCTCTGGCTTGTGGGGTAGTTGTTGTGGTGCTGAAGGAATAAATTCAACAGGATATCAAAACATTTAAATGTTAGTGTGTTATCTTTGAGTAAGAAGTTTATAAAGGTGGTGAATAAACTTGGCTAGGGCTCCCTTGCATAAGAGATGACTAGCTTGCCTGGTCAAATAAAGCAAAAAATAAAAACAGAGATAAAATAATACTTTTTTAAAGTGTAAGTTTAATGATCTACCTTGTCTTCTTAAGGTGGAACTGACAGCGTTTTAGCAACATTAAATCATATAAAAAATATGTCCATATACACCCCCAGGAAGAAAATGACAATTTTCTTTTACATTTTCTGACAAGCGGGCACTTAGATATGGTCATTTTCACGTTTTCATGAATTCATAGAATGTTTAGGAATGATGTAGTAAGATATAGTAAGGCATTTGTGAAATTTCTAAGGCAATATAGATTGGGAAAGCAGCAATTAATAGATACTTCAGTAAATAAAACCTAATAAAAACATCTGTCTTGTCGAAGACTGGAGTCTACGCAGACTGGTGCGCCATAGCCAATCAAAGCTATAATAGTCCTATATGCAAATAAGCCATTTGCCACACGGGCCTACCATCATCCACTTTGAACTGGACTGTGTGTTTAGAGGCAGTAGCAACAGCGTGACTTTAGATCATCAGAACACATTTGCCAAAAGCCGCAAAATACACCTGAATGGATTTCTGCAAGTATGTAAATAGCACTTTACAGTCCTATTGATCAAACAACCATGAAAAGGTAGGCTCTCTCTCTCTGTTTCCTATACACATCAACAACAACAACATCAACAACTAATGCTAGCCAGAGACTGAGAGAAGCTAAAATCTAAATATGAAAAAAATAATCTCTCAAACTTTTTAAACTAGTTGGCCAAAATAGTAGCATACTCGTCCTTCTGCAGCTTGCCTGCCAATGCATGCTTGTGTCAACAAACATTTTGACAACTGAATGGGAACATGCCTGCCTGCTCGCCCATTTGATCAATGCCAAATACATTTGATTGACAAATAAGAGAACTGTGGATAACAGTCATTCAAGTTCAGCATAGCTAGCTAGCAAAGTTATTCACATTTCTAACCAAATGACACCAAATGACACCTGCTAGCTAACCAAATGACACCTGCATCTCTAGCTGTAGCCACCAAAAAAAACGAGCTAGCTACCCTAACATTAGGCTCTGTGTTTTTAGCTTGCTCAATAAATAGCTAGCTTCATAAATAGATATGCTAGACCAGGGTTGTCAAACTCAATCAGCGCACAGCCATAACGAATTCACAGGCCTATTTGTTTTTACAAAAAAACTTGCAACTGCGACCCAAACTGCCCATTGTTTTATTAGAAAAAATATGGCACTTTATAATATAACTTACATAGGATGCTGTATATAGCATTTTAACATATTAAAACAGAAGAATAGATAAATTATTATAAACTTTTCTTGAACTGTACTGTTGGTTAAGGGCTTGTAAGTAAGCATTTCATGTTGTATTTGGCCCAGGTGACAAATACAGTTTGATTTTATTTTGTATTTGTCCAGCCTTTGCTGCTACGCCACAGGACTGGAAAACCCACCACCAGCCCAGGAGATAAGCCCAGGCCGATAGTGGTCAAGTTCCTGAGGTTCAAGGACAAGGTAGCTGTTCTGGAAAGAGCAAAGAACTTGTAGAGGAATGTATATCTTCCTGAAGTTGTGCGCCAGAAGAGGAAAGAACTGATCCCAGCCATGAAAGCTGCCAGAGCGCGTGGGGACATTGTGTACATCCGCTATGACAGACTCATTGTCCACCCTCCCACCCAGAAGCATGGAAGGGATGATAGAGCCAAGCCTATGGGTTCGTAGCCTCAACCCCGCAGCACACACACCAATTGATTACTGGACTGCTGAATATATTTTTTTCTCTTGCATTGTCTGCTCTTTTCAGTATTATGTCTGTTTCTGATAAGCTACCCAGGAAAGGGCTGAACATAGCCCATATTAATATATGTAGCCTTAGAAATAAGGTTCATGAAATCAATAACTTGCTAACATCAGATAACATTCATGTATTAGCCATTTCTGAGACTCACTTAGATAATTCATTTGATGATACATCAGTGGCAATACAAGGATATAACATTTTTAGATGAGACAAAAATGCTTATGGGGGTGGTGTTGCTGTATATATATTCAGAGCCATATCCCTGTAATGCTTAGAGAAGATCATATATCAAGTGTTATTGAAGTGTTGTGGTTGTAGGTTCACTTGGCACATCTAAAGCCTTTTCTTTTGGGGTGTTGCTATAGGCCACCAAGTGCTAACGGTCAGTATCTAAATAATATGTGTGAAATGCTTGATAGTGTATGTGATGTAAACAGAGATGTCTACTTTCTTGGCGACCTGAATATTGACTGGTTTTCATCAAGCTGTCCGCTCAAGAGGAATCTTCTTACTGTAACCAGTGCCTGTAATCTGGTTTCAGGTTATTAATCAACCTACCAGGGTGTTTACAAGCACTACAAGAACAAGATCATCCACATGTATCAATCAAATGTTTACTAATGCTGGAGAACTTTGTTCTAAAGCTATATCTGTACCCATTGGATGCAGTGATCACAATATAGTGGCTATATCCAGGAAAGCCAAAGTTCCAACAGCTGGGCCTAAAATAGTGTATAAGAGATTATACAAAAGATTTTGCTGTGACACTTATGTGGATGATGTTAAAAATATTTGTTGGTCTGATGTGATTAATGAGGAGCATCCAGCTGCTTCACTTGATGATTTTATGAAAATGCTTCTTCCAATTATTGATAAACATGCACTTGTTAAGAAACTGACTGTTAGAACTGTTAAGGCTCCGTGGAATGATGACGAATTGAAAAACGGTATGGTTGAAAGAGATTGAGCACAGCTGACAAGCTTACTTACTGCAAATTGAGGAATTATGTGATATTATGTGACAGCAGCAGCAGGTAGCCTAGTGGTTAGAGTGTTAGGCCAGTAACCGAAAGGTTACTAGATCGAATCCCCGAACTGACAAGGTAAAAATCTGTTGTTCTGCCCCTGAACAAGGCAGTTAACCCACTGTTCCAAGGCTGTCATTGTAAAAAATAATTTGTTCTTAACTGACTTGCCTAGTTATATAAAGGTAAAATAAATAAATTATAAAGCAAATATCAATGATATATACTTTAAATGAAATTATTGGCAGAAAGACAAATTCAACTTCATCTTTCATCGAATCAGATGCTTATTCATCACAAAACCATTTCATGTTGCCAATTATTTTAATTATAATTTCATTGGCAAAGTGGGCAAACTTAGGCAGGAAATGCCCATAATGAACAGTGAGCAATTGTATTCATGCATAAAAAACAAATAATGAAAGAAAAACAGTGCAAGTTTGAATTTTGTAAAGTCAGTGTGGAAGAGGTGGGAAAATGATTGTTATCGATCAATAATGTCAAACCTCCTGACATTCACAACTTATATGGAATGCTACTGAGGACGGTAGCTGACTCTATAGCCACTCCTATCTGTCAAATTTTTTATCTGAGCCTAGAGGAAAGTCTTTGTCCTCAGGCCTGGTGGGAAGCCAAAGTAATTTCGCTACCCAAGAGTGGTAAAGCGCCCTTTACTGGTTCTAACAGCAGACCTATAAGCTTGCTGCCTGCTCTTAGCAAACTGTTGGAAACAATTGTGTTTGACCAAATACAATGCTATTTCTCTGTAAACAAATTAACAACAGACTTTCAGCATGCTTATAGAGAAGGGAACTCAACATGTACTGCACTGACACAAATGACTGATGATTGGTTGAAAGAAATTGATAATAATAAGATTGTGGGAGCTGTACTGCTAGATTTCAGTGCAGACTTTGATATTATTGACCATAACCTGTTGTTGAAAAAAACGTATGTGCTATGGCTTTTCAACCTCTGCTATATCGTGGATTCAGAGCTATCTATCCAATATAACTCAGAGGGTTTTCTTTAATGGAAGCTTCTCTAATGTCAAAACATGTAAAGTGTGGTATACCGCAGAGCAGCTCTCTAGGCCCTCTACTCTTTTCTATTTTTACCAATGACCTGCCACTGGCATTAAACAAAGCATGTGTGTCCATGTATGCTGATGATTCAACCATATACGCATCAGCAACCACAGCTAATGAAGTCACTGTAACCTTTAACAAAGAGTTGCAGTCTGTTTTGGAATGGGTGGCCAGTAATAAACTGGTCCGGAACATTCTCTAAAACTAAGAGCATTGTATTTGGGTTCTAGACCTCAGCTGAATCTGGTAATAAATGGTGTGGTTTTTGAACAAGTTGAGGAGACTAAATTATTTGGCATTACCTTAGATTGTAAACTGTCATGGTCAAAAAATATAGTTTCAATGGTTGTAAAGATGGGGAGAGGTCTAGCCATAATAAAGAGATGCTCTGCTTTTTTGAAACCACACACCAAAAAAACAGGCTCTAGTTTTGACTAATCGTGATTATTGTCCAGTCGTGTGGTCCAGTGCTGCAAGGAAAGACCTAGTTAAGCTGCAGCTGGCCCAGAACAGAGCAGCACGTTTTGCTCTTAATTGTAATCAGAGGGCTGATATAAATACTTATTTTGCCTGGGCTATTATGCGTGTTTTATTGTTTGTACAGATGAACGTAGTATCTTCAGGCATTTGAAAATTGCTCCCAAGGATGAACCAGACTTGTGGAGTCCAACATTTTTTTTTTCAGAGGTCTTGGCTGATTTCTTTTGTGGACCCCAGGGAGAGTAGCTGCTGCTTTTCCAACAGCTAATGGGGATCCTAATAAAATACCAAGGGCCCCAGGGAACTGGTAACTTCCCCTTTGAACACAACTCACATCGTGATTCAAAAACAAACAACTGTTAAAACCTGTTAGGGCTAGGGGGCAGTATTTACACGGCCGGATAAAAAACGTACCCGATTTAATCTGGTTATTACTACTGCCCAGAAACTAGAATATGCATATAATTATTGGCTTTGGATAGAAAACACCCTAAAGTTTCTAAAACTGTTTGAATGGTGTCTGTGTATAACAGAACTCATATGGCAGGCAAAAACCTGAGAAGATTCTGTACAGGAAGTGCCCTCTCTGACCATTCCATGGGCTTCTTGACTCTCTTTATTGAAAACTTAGGATCTTTGCTGTAATGTGACACTTCCTACGGCTCCCATAGGCTCTCAGAACCCGGGAAAAAGCTGAATGATGTCTTTGCAGCCCCTGGCTGAAAAACATTAGCGCCTTTGGTAAGTGATCTATCAGAGGACAATGAGACTGAGGCGCGTGCACGAGGCGACCCCATATTTTTATTTTCTCTGTCTTTGAACTAAAACACGGTTTCCCGGTCGGAATATTATCGCTTTTTTACGAGAAAAATGGCATAAAAATTTATTTTAAACAGCGGTTGACATGCTTCGAAGTACGGTAATGGAATTTTTTGAATTTTTTTGTCACGAAACGCGTCGGGCGCGTCACCCTTATTTACCCTTCGGATAGTGTCTTGAACGCACGAACAAAACAGAGGATATTTGAACATAACTATGGATTATTTTGAACCAAACCAACATTTGTTATTGAAGTAGAAGTCCTGGGAGTGCATTCTGACGAAGAACAGCAAAGGTAATAACATTTTTCTTATAGTAAATCTGACTTTGGTGAGGGCTAAACTTGCTGGGTGTCTAAATAGCTAGCCCTGTGATGCCGGGCTATCTACTCAGAATATTGCAAAATGTGCTTTCACCGAAAAGCTATTTTAAAATCAGACATAGCGAGTGCATAAAGGAGTTCTGTATCTATAATTCTTAAAATAATTATGTTTTTTGTGAACGTTTATCGTGAGTAATTTAGTAAATTCACCGGAAGTTTGCGGGGGTATGCTAGTTCTGAACGTCACATGCTAATGTAAAAAGCTGGTTTTTGATATAAATATGAACTTGATTGAACAAAACATGCATGTATTGTATAACATAATGTCCTAGGATTGTCATCTGATGAAGATCATCAAAGGTTAGTGCTGCATTTAGCTGTGGTTTGGGTTTATGTGACATAATATGCTAGCTTGAAAATGGGTGTCTGATTATTTCTGGCTGGGTACTCTGCTGACATAATCTAATGTTTTGCTTTCGTTGTAAAGCCTTTTTGAAATTGGACAGTGTGGTTAGATTAACGAGAGTCTTGTCTTTAAAATGGTGTAAAATAGTCATATGTTTGAGAAATTGAAGTAATAGCATTTCTAAGGTATTTGAATATCGCGCCACGGGATTACACTGGCTGTTGCGCAGGTGGGACGATTTCGTCCCACCTAGCCCAGAAATTAGAATAACAAATCAAATTACAACTCTTGATAAATCCATAAGGAAATAATTGTATCCCATAAGGTGATGGTAAAATAGATTAGAGACACGTGTCCCTCATTCATGTTATACTTAAATCTCACCTAATGCCTCAATCATTTCTAGTGAGGTTGATCAGGCCTCACCAGAAAGTCAAGACACAGGTCACACCATTAAGTATTTTTTTTCCCTTTACTTATAACTATTTAAAAACATCTCAAACATTTCCATCATTCTGCGTACCCAGTTTAAAAGCAACTTGAAAAGACCCCGCACAATAATTCAAACACGGTATTAACACCAATAACATATCTTCATAACTGGTGAGTTGTGAGTGCATGCTGGTGTGTGTGTGGTAAGCCGTAGGGCAAAAACACACAAATGGCCAGGCCTTACATTATTAAGGATGTCAAGGAAACAGGGCGGTAGTCATTCAGCACAGAGGGATTAGATGCTTTAGGAATTTGTATAATTATTGAGTTTTCCCACAATACTGGCACGTGTTACTGGTCGAGTGAGGATTGGAAAATGTCTGTAAAATCACCAGCCAATTGTTCAGCACAGTGCTTTAAACCTCTTAGATCAAGATGTTCCGCTAGTGGAACGCCTCACCAATATCCAATGGTAGAGCGTGGCGCGAATTACAAATACCTCAAAAATGAAAAAATTTCCATTTTTCAAACATATGACTATTTTACACCATTTTAAAGACAAGACTCTCCTTTATCTAACCACATTGTCCGATTTCAAAAAGGCTTTACAATGAAAGCAAAACATTAGATTATGTCAGGAGAGTACCCAGCCAGAAATAATCACACAGCCATTTTTCAAGCTAGCATATAATGTCACAAAAAACTAAACCACAGCTAAATGCAGCACTAACCTTTGATGATCTTCATCAGATGACACTCCTAGGACATTATGTTATACAATACATGCATGTTTTGTTCAATCAAGTTCCTATTTATATCAAAAACCAGCTTTTTACATTAGCATGTTTTGTTCAGAACTAGCATACCCACCGCAAACTTCCGGTGAATTTACTAAATTACTCACGATAAACGTTCACA
Source organism: Salmo trutta (assembly GCF_901001165.1). Lineage (NCBI taxonomy): Eukaryota > Metazoa > Chordata > Actinopteri > Salmoniformes > Salmonidae > Salmo > Salmo trutta. The sequence continues at coordinate 2,523,066 of NC_042980.1, read as the reverse complement.
AAAAACAACAATTATTTTAAGAATTATAGATACAGAACTCCTTTATGCAATCGCGGTGTCCGATTTTAAAATAGCTTTTCGGTGAAAGCACATTTTGCAATATTCTGAGTAGATAGCCCGGCCATCATGGCTAGCTATTTTGACACCCACCAAGTTTGGCACTCACCAAACTCAGATTTACTATAAGAAAAATTGGATTACCTTTGCTGTTCTTCGTCAGAATGCACTCCCAGGACTTCTACTTCAACACCCAATGTTGTTTTCTTTCCAAATAATCCATAGTTATATCCAAATAGCTGCGTTTTGTTCACGCCAGCGCGTATCGTGACAATAAATTTCAAAATATTCCATTACCGTACTTCGAAGCATGTCAAACGCTGTTTAAAATACATTTTTATGCGATTTATCTCGTAAAATAGTGATAATATTCCAACCGGGAGACGTTGTATCCGTTCAAACACTGAAAATAGAAAATGGAGTCTTCATATGCACGCGCGCATCTCCAGTGTCATTTTTCTCAGAATGACCACTTTCCACAACTCCTACTGTTTTTCGCCCAGGGACTGCAGAGTTATCCTTCCACGTTCTGGCGCCTTCTGAGAGCCTATGGGAGCCTTAGAAAATGTCACGTTATAGCAGAGATCCTATATTTTCGATAAAGAGGCTACAGAAGGCCAAGAAATGGTCAGACAGGGCAATTCCCATATAGAATCTTCTCTGATTTTTGGCCTGCCATATGAGTTCTGTTATACTCACAGACACCATTCAAACAGTTTTAGAAACTTCAGGGTGTTTTCTATCCAAATCAAATAATTATATGCATATTCTAGTTTCTGGGCAGGAGTAATAACCAGATTAAATCGGGTATGTTTTTTTCCGGCCGTGAAAATACTGCCCCGTATCCTAAACAGGTTAACACATGTCCACTTATTTTGCCTGGGCTTTTATATGCGTTATATCCCCTGAACAACTTCAAAACATCAGACTGTTTAACAACAACTCTCTCAAACATTTCTAATGATTCTTCCATTTGTTTTACCTCCAACACAAAGTTGTCTGATTCAAATCTTGATAAGAAAACATTCAGTTCATTAGCCATGTTCTGGCCCTCATATCCCCCAAGGTCAGCACTGGTTTTTCCCCTGCCTATGTGGGGGGCACTAGCCATGGATTTAATCCCTTGTCAGGCCACCCTTGCGTTCCCTGAGGAGAAGGTCCTCTCCTCCCTTTGCTTGTATGCCTCCTTGTTCACCAGTATCTGTCTTTTGTTCTCACGTTGTACATCTCTTAAAGCCTGTCTATCACCCTCAGCATAAACTGCCTTCTTCCTATCAAGTAGTGATTTTAGATGTTTTGATACCCAAGACTTATTTTTAGGGAAGATTTTACAGGTTTTAGTAGGCACAACTCACTCAACACAGAAGTTTACATAGTCTGAAATAATCTGTGAGTTCATCAAGATCAGAGCTGCTGTCCTCAAATACCTCCCACATAGTACAGTCAAAACACCCCTGGAGACAAGTGATACTGTTGTCATTCCAGATCTGGACAGTTTTAACTGTGGGTTTCTCCCTCTCAAGGAGCCGATTGTAGGTTGGCCTGAGGTAGACCACATTGTGGTCTGATGTCCCAGGGGAGGTCTGGTGGTGGCAGAGAACACATTTGGTATTGTCCTATAGCACAAATCAAGAGTCCTATTTTTCCTAGTGTGACATTTCACATACTGGTGGTATGTGCGCAGGACTTTGATAAGGTACAGCTGTTAAAATCCCCTACAATAAATGTGTGTGCATCGGGGGAGATGGATTCCAGTTTCTGTGACAGATTATAAATAATTTCTGATGCCTTTGTTATATTAGCTTTCGGTTGAATGTACACAATGGTAACAAACAATTGGGGGAACTCACAGGGCAGATAGTAAGGTCGCAGTGACACAGAAAGCAGTTCAATGTCGGGGGTACAGAGTATCTCTCTTAACAGGATCAATTTACACCACTGGTCCCTGACAAGCAGGCAGACGCCCCCGCCGTGAAGTTTCCCTGTGATTGCTATTTGCTATTTGCTATTCTCTCTTTTGCTAGTCCTCCCGGTTTTGACCCTTGCCTGTTTTCTGGACTCTGTACCCACCTGCCTGACCAGTCTGCCTGCCCTGCCCTGATCTCGAGCCTGCCTGCCATTCTGTACCATCTGGACTCTGATCTGGTTTTGACCTTTTGCCTGTCCACAACTATTCTCTTGCCTACCCCTTTTGGAACTAATAAATATCAAACACTCAAACCATCTGCCTCCCGTGTCTACATCTGGGTCTGGCCCTAAGCCCTTATATGTGTTTGAGACAGAATGGTTGCATATGGTACTTAATTGCAGTCTGGCAGGACCGACATCAGTGTGTTCTGTGGTGTTCTGTGTACTCATGACGGTGCCAACAGAGAGTGCTGCCTCACTTCTAGTCCTTAGGAAACTTTGCAGTATTTTGTTTTTTTTGTATAATTTCTTACATTGTTAGCCCAGAAAATCTTAAGTGTTATTACATAGAGCTGGGAATAACTATTGGGTATCAGAGCAACGTAATCTTACCAGCACTACGACCAGAAATACGACCCTCTTGAAGCGGATCCTTTGTCCGCACCACCCAGGGCATTTGAACTGATTCCAGAGGCCGACCTAAAACAACGCCGCTGGAGAAGAGAGAGATGAAGCGGTCTTCTAGTCAGACTACGGAGCCACGCACACCACCCACCGCTTCTGAGTATATTACCCGCTAATGTCCAGTCCCTAGATAACAAGATTGACAAAATCAGAGCAAGGGTTGCTTTCCAGAGAGACATCAGGGATTGTAACATTGTCACGTATACTCCCTCTCTGGCCTCTAGGTCATAAGACTGCTGATTATCCCGCACACTTGTCACTATCGTCAAGCGCACCAGCGCCTCATGACACTCATCTGGACTCCATCACCTCTTTGATCATCTTCCCTATATCTGTCACTACCCTTGGTTCTGTCCTCAGGTGTTATTAACTCTGTTTCATGTCGGTGCGTTGTTTGTGTTTTCTGTTTATTGTTTTGTTTATTTATTAAAACACTCACTCCCTGTACTTGCTTCCCGACTCTCAGCACACTCGTTTAAAACATACCTTGTTTCATGGAAACATAGCTCTCTTGGGATATGCTGTCGGAGTTGGTACAGCCAACTGGATTCTTTGTGTGTTGCGCCGACAGGAATAAACATCTCTCCGGGAAGAAGAAGGACGGGGGTGTATGTTTCATGATTAATGACTCATGGTGTAATTGCAACAAAATATAGGAACTCAAGTCCTTTTATTCATCTGACCTATAACTCCTCACAATTAAATGCCGACCGTGTTATCTCCAAAGAGAATTCTCTTCGGTTATTGTCACAGCCATTTATATCCCCCCTCAAGCCGATACCACGACGGCCCTTAGACTTTATGCAAACTGGAAACCATATATCCTGAGGCTGCATTTATTGTAGCTGGGGATTTTAACAAAGCAAATTTGAGAACAAGTCTACCTAAATGTAATGGTTTTCTTTTAGAGAAGTAGAGGAGTCAGGTGCAGGACACAGGGATCAATGTAAACAAACGTGTTTACTTGAAAAATCAATAAATTTTCTCATAGGAAAATACATAGTGCGGAGAAACACCTCCAACGACACAAAACAGGAAACAATCACCGACAAGACAAACAGAAAATGCAGAGGTTTAAATAATGAAGGGAAAATCAAAAACAGGTGTACACAATAAAGACAAAACCAAACAAACAGTGAAACATCGATCGGTGGCAACTAGTAAGCCGGTGACGTCGACCGCCGAACAAACAAGGAGAGGGGCCGACTTCGGCGGGAGTCGTGACACTAAATTCTTTCAGCATATCAACTGTAGCACTCACGCTGGAAAAACACTGAACCACTGTTACTTCTGCGATGCGTACAAGGCCCTCCCCCACCGTCCTTTCTGCAAATCTGACCAGGACTCCATTTTGCTCCTCCTTCATATAGGCAGAAACTCAAACACGAAGTACCCATGCTAAGGACTATTCAACGCTGGTGGCCAATCAGAATCCACGCTTCAAGATTGTTTTGATTCATTTATTTTTATTTTATTTCACCTTTATTTAACCAGGTAGGCAAGTTGAGAACAAGTTCTCATTTACAATTGCGACCTGGTCAACATAAAGCAAAGCAGTTTGAAAACATTCAACAACACAGAGTTACAAAAGGAGTAAAACAAACATACAGTCAATAATAAGTAGAAAAATAAGTCTATATACAATGTGAGCAAATGAGGTGAGATAAGGGAGGTAAAGGCAAAAAGGCCGTGGTGGCAAAGTAAATACAATATAGCAAGTAAAACACTGGAATGGTAGATTTGAGGTAGAAGAAAGTGCAAAGTAGAATAGAAATAATGGGGTGCAAAGGAGCAAAATAAATAAATAAATAAATACAGTAGGGGAAGAGGTAATTGTTTGGGCTAAATTAAAGATGTGCTATGTACAGGTGCAGTGATCTGTGAGCTGCTCTGACAGCTGGTGCTTAAAGATGGTGAGGGAGATAAGTGTTTCCAGTTTCAGAGATTTTTGTAGTTCGTTCCAGTCATTGGCAGCAGAGAACTGGAAGGAGAGACAGCCAAACGAGGAATTGGCTTTGGGGGTGACCAGAGAGATATACCTGCTGGAGCGCGTGCTACAGGTGGGTGCTGCTATGGTGACCAGTGAGCGGACATAAGGGGGGACTTTACCTAGCAGGGTCTTGTAGATGACCTGGAGCCAGTGGGTTTGGCGACGAGTATGAAGTGAGGGCCAGCCAACGAGAGCGTACAGGTCGCAGTGGTGGGTAGTATATGGGGCTTTGGTGACAAAACGGATGGCACAGTGATAGACTGCATCCTGTTTGTTGAGTAGGGTATTGGAGGCTATTTTGTAAATGACATCGCCGAAGTCGAGGATCAGTAGGATTGTCAGTTTTACGAGGGTATGTTTGGCAGCATGAATGAAGGATGATTTGTTGCGAAATAGGAAGCCAATTATAGATTTAACTTTGGATTGGAGATGTTTGATGTGAGTCTGGAAGGAGAGTTTACAGTCTAACCAGACACCTAGGTATTTGTAGTTGTCCACATATTCTAAGTCAGAACCGTCCAGAGTAGTGATGCTGGACAGGCGGGCAGGTGCAGGCAGCGATCGGTTGAAGAGCATGCATTTAGTTTTACTTGTATTTAAGAGCAGTTGGAGGCCACGGAAGGAGAGTTGTATGCCATTGAAGCTTCGCTGGAGGGTTGTTAACACAGTGTCCAAAGAAGGCCCAGAAGTATACAGAATGGTGTCGTCTGCGTAGAGGAGGATCAGAGACTCACCAGCAGCAAGAGCGACATCATTGATGTATACAGATAAAAGAGGTGGCCCAAGAATTGAACGCTGTGGCACCCCCATAGAGACTGCCAGAGGTCCGGACAACAGGCCCTCCGATTTGACACACTGAACTCTATCAGAGAAGTAGCTGGTGAACCAGGCGAGACAATCATTTGAGAAACCAACGCTATTGAGTCTGCCGATGAGGATGTGGTGATTGGCAGAGTCTAAAGCTTTGGCCAGGTCAATGAATACGGCAGCACAGTATTGTTTCTTATCGATGGCGGTTACGATATCGTTTAGGACCTTGAGCGTGGCTGAGGTGCACCCATGACCAGCTCTGAAACCAGATTGCATAGCGGAGAAGGTGCGGTGGGATTCGAAATGCTCGGTAATCTGTTTGTTGACTTGGCTTTCGAAGACCTTAGAAAGGCAGGGTAGGATAGATATAGGTCTGTAGCAGTTTGGGTCAAGAGTGTCCCCTCCTTTGAAGAGGGGGATGACAGCAGCTGTTTTCCAGTCTTTGGGAATCTCAGACGACATGAAAGAGAGGTTGAACAGGCTAGTAATAGGGGTTGCAACAATTTTGGCAGATCATTTTAGAAAGAAAGGGTCCAGATTGTCTAGCCCGGCTGATTTGTAGGGGTCCAGATTTTGCGGCTCTTTCAGAACATCAGCTGACTGGATTTGGGAGAAGGAGAAATGGGGAAGGCTTGGGCGAGTAGCTGTGGGGGGTGCCGTGCTGTTGACTGCGGTAGGGGTAGCCAGGTGGAAAGCATGGCCAGTCATAGAAAAATGCTTCTTGAAATTCTCAATTATAGTGGGTTTATCGGTGGTGATAGAGTTTCCTATCCTCAGTGCAGTGGGCAGCTGGGAGGAGGTGTTCTTATTCTCCATGGACTTTACAGTGTCCCACAACTTTTTTGAATTTGTGTTGCAGGAAGCAAATTTCTGCTTGAAAAATCTAGCCTTGGCTTTTCTAACTGCCTGTGTATATTGGTTTCTAACTGAAAAGTTGCATATCACGGGGGCTGTTTGATGCTAATGCAGAACGCCACAGGATGTTTTTGTGTTGGTCAGGGGCAGTCAGGTCTGGAGAGAACCAAGGGCTATATCTGTTCCTGGTTCTACATTTCTTGAATGGGGCATGCTTATTTAAGATGGAGAGGAAGGCATTTTTAAAAATAACCAGGCATCCTCTACTGACGGGATGAGGTCAATATCCTTACAGGATACCCGGGCCAGGTCGATTAGAAAGGCTTGCTCGCTGAAATGTTTCAGGGAGCGTTTGACAGTGATGAGTGGAGGTCGTTTGACCGCTGACCCATTACGGATGCAGGCAATGAGGCAGTGATCGCTGAGATCTTGGTTGAAAACAGCGGAGGTGTATTTAGAGGGCAAGTTGGTTAGGATGATATCTATGAGGGTGCCCATGTTTACGGCTTTGGGGTGGTACCTGGTGGGTTCATTGATAATTTGTGTGAGATTGAGGGCATCAAGCTTGGATTGTAGGATGGCTGGGGTGTTAAGCATGTCCCAGTTTAGGTCACCTAGCAGCACAAGCTCTGAAGATAGATGGGGGGCAAGCAGTTCACATATGGTGTCCAGAGCACAGCTGGGGGCCGAGGGTGGTCTATAGCAGGCGGCAACGGTGAGAGACTTGTTTTTAGAGAGATGGATTTTTAAAAGTAGAAGTTCAAATTGTTTGGGTACAGACCTGGATAGTAGGACAGAACTCTGCAGGCTATCTCTGCAGTAGATTGCAACACCGCCCCCTTTGGCTGTTCTATCTTGTCTGAAATTGTAGTTAGGGATGAAGATCTCTGAGTTTTTGGTGGTCTTCCTAAGCCAGGATTCAGACACGGCTAGGACATCCGGGTTGGCAGAGTGTGCTAAAGCAGTGAATAAAACAAACTTAGGGAGGAGGCTTCTAATGTTAACATGCATGAAACCAAGGCTATTACGGTTACAGAAGTCATCAAAAGAGAGCGCCTGGGGAATAGGAGTGGAGCTAGGCACTGCACGGCCTGGATTCACCTCTACATCACCAGAGGAACAGAGGAGGAGGAGGATAAGGGTACGGCTAAAAGCTATGAGGATTGGTCGTCTGTGACGTCCAGAATAGAGAGTAAAAGGAGCAGGTTTCTGGGGGCGATAAAATAGCTTCAAGGTATAATGTACAGACAAAGGTATGGTAGGATGTGAATACAGTGGAGGTAAACCTAGGCATTGAGTGATGATGAGAGAGATATTGTCTCTAGAAACATAATTGAAACCAGAATATGTCATAGCATGTGTGGGTGGAGGAACTGAAAGGTTGGATAAGGTATAATGAGCAGGGCTAGAGGCTCTACAGTGAAATAAGCCAATAAATACTAACCAGAACAGCAATGGACAAGGCATATTGACATTAAGGAGAGGCATGCTTAGCCGAGTGATCAAGGGGTCCAGCGAGAATTAGACAGCTAGCCGAGCCATAGGTAGCAAGCTGGTAGAAGATGGGGGAGGTCTGTTTTTAGCCACCTCGTGTGTTCCTGTCTGTAGATTAGTGGGGTTCCGTGTGGTAGGGGGGCCCAGTTCAATTGACAAAATAGTTATAGTTATAGTGGGCCAAGAAAATTGTCCGATAGACCTATTCAGATAGCAGCCGATAAGACAGCTAACGATTAGCGGGCCGCAGATGGGCGTTCGGGTTACGTCGTGATGGAGGGGCCAGTTGGATAACTCCCTCGGGCAGATTTCGTCGATAGTCCAGTCGTGAAGGCCCGATGGGGCTCCGCATCGGCAGTAAAACGGATCCGGATAGGTGATTGTAGCCCAGGAGTGGCTGATAGAACTCTTCAGCTGGCTAGCTCCGGAATAGTTGTTGTTAGCTCCGGGACCGACGTTTGCCAATAGTCACTCAGGTAGCAGCTAGCTAGCTGCAAGATCCAGGCGTAAATGTCCAGAGCCTGCGGTAGAAATCCGGGGATATGGAGAGAGAAAAGGTCCGGTATGCTCTGGTCTGAGCCGCGCTGTACAAAACTGGCGATAGCTTTTGAGCTAATGGATAGCTGATGACCGCTAACTGCGGCTAGCTGAACTCCAATGTTAGCCAGTGAACTGGCTAACCTCTGGCTAGCTTCTGTTGTGGATTTCAGATTTGAGGTAAATAATACTTTTTTTTAAACTGGTGAGGCGGGTTGCAGGAGAGTGTTTTGAGGTTGAGTTTTTAGAGAAAAAAAATATGTAAAAAGATATGCGAAGAAAATATGTAAATATATATATTTATATACACGGGACACGACAAGAGGAGGACAAAGGACGTCTGACTGCTATGCCATCTTGGGAGAGAGACATTGATAGAAGCTACAATCTATCTTGATCTTGATCATGCGGACTCTGATATTTTCCTGGTAGCATCAGAGAATAATATCGACATATACGCTGATTCAGTGAGTGAGTTTATAAGTAAGTGTATAGGAGATGTTGTACCCACTGTGACTATTCAAATCTACCCTAACCAGAAACCGTGGATAGATGGCGGCATTCTCGCAAAACTGAAAGCGCGAACCACCGCATTTAATCATGGGAAGGTGACTGGGAATATAGCCAAATACAAACAGACAATCTACAGACAATCACTGACTACAAAAGAAAAAAACATCCACGTCATGGACACCGACATCTTCCTTCCAGACAAACTAAACACCTTCTTTGCCTGCTTTGAGGATAATACAGTTCCACCGATGCGGTCCACTACCAGTTCCACGCCGTCATCACGGAGAAACTGAAATGGTCCACCCACGCAGACAGTGTGGTGAAGAAGGCACAACCAACCCTCACAAACTTTTACAGATGCACAATTGAGAGCATCCTGTCGGGCTGTATCACCGCTTGGTACGGCAACTGCACCGCCCACAACCGCAGGGCTCTCCAGAGGGTGGTGCAGTCTGCACAACACATCACTGGGGGCAAACTACCTGCCCTCCAGAACAACAACCACCCAAGCCACTGCCTGTTCACCCCGCAACCATCCAGAAGGCGAGGTCAGTACAGGCACATAAAAGCTGGGACCGAGAGACTGAAAAACTGTTTCTATCTCAAGGCCATCAGACAGTTAAACAGCCATCACAAACACAGAAAGGCTGCTGCCTACATACAGACTTGAAATCATTGGCCACTTTAATAAATGGAACACTAGTCACTTTAATAATGCCACTTTAATAATGTTTTCATATCTTGCATTACTCATCTCATATGTACAGTTCAAGTCGGAAGTTTACATACACCTTTGCCAAATACATTTAAAATCAGTTTTTCACAATTCCTGACATTTAATCCTCGTAAACATTCCCTGTCTTAGGTCAGTTAGGATCACCACTTTATTTTAAGAATGTGAAATGTCAGAATAATATTAGAGAATGATTTATTTCAGCTTTTATTTCTTTCATCACATTCCCAGTGGGTAAGAAGTTTACATACACTCAATTAGTATTTGGTAGCATTGCCTTTAAATTGTTTAACTTGGGTCTGTCACGTCCTGACCAGTAATAGGGGTTATTTGTTATCGTAGTTTGGTCAGGACGTGGCAGGGGGTATTTGTTTTATGTGGTTCGGGCTGGTTGTGTTAGTTGTAGGCTGTTTGATTTAGTATTCCGGGTTTTGGGCACTGTTCTATGTTTATGTATTTCTATGATCAGTCTAGTTATTTGTATTTCTATGTTTAGTTAATTGGGGGGTTGAACCCTCAATTGGAGGCAGGTGTTTTCTCGTTGCCTCTGATTGAGGGTTCTATAAATAGGTATGTGTTTGTTTTACTATTTGTGGGAGATTGTGCTGTGTATAGCTCTGTGCCTTATCGGCATGTTATTAGTTGTTGTGTTTTTTGTGTACGTGTTGTTTTGGTTCACCATCTTTGTCCATTTAAATAAAAAGAAGATGAGTGCACATTTCCACGCTGCGTCTTGGTCCACTTTAACCTACGACAACCATGACAGGGTCAAACGTTTCGGGTAGCCTTCCACAAGCTTCCCACAATAAGTTGGTGAATTTTGGCCCATTCCTCCTGACAGAGCTGGTGTAACTGAGTCAGGTTTGTAGGAGTCCTTGCTTGCACACACTTTTTCAGTTCTGCCCACAAATTTTCAATGGGATTGAGGTCAGGGCTTTGATGGCCACTCCAATACCTTGACTTTGTTGTCCTTAAGTTTGGGATAGGGGGCAGTATTGAGAATTTTGGAAAAAATATGTGCCCATTTTTAACTGCCTCCTACACCAACTCAGAAGCTAGAATATGCATATTATTGTTCAGGTTTGGATAGAAAACACTCTGAATTTTCTAAAACTGTTTGAATGGTGTCTGTGAGTATAACAGAACTCCTATGGCAGGCAAAAACCTGACAAGGTTTCAAGCAGGAAGTACCCTGTCTGACAAGGAGTCGTGCGTCTTGCATCTGTTTATTGAAAAGTAAGGATCTTAGCTGTAACGTGACAATTCCCAGGGCTCCGATAGGCTCTCAGAACCCGGGAAATAACTGAAGGTTGACGAGGCAGCCTCAGGTTGAAACACATTATCGGCTTTGGTAAGTGGCGGCTCAGAGGACCTTTGAATGAGGCGCGTGCACGATTCGCTCCTGAGGAGAAATTTAATTCGGCTGTTTAGGCTCAATGCATATTCCCGGTCGGAATATTATCACTTTTCTACGAGATAAATGGCATAAAAATTGGTTTTAAACAGCGGTTGACATGCTTCGAAGTACGGTAATGGAATATTTAGACATTTTTTGTCACGCCAATGCGCCATGCTCGAGACCGTGATGAAGCATTCTGATAGTGTCTAGAACTCACGAACAAAACGTCGCTGTTTGGATATAACGATGGATTATTTGGGACCAAACCAACATTTGTTATTGAAGTAGAAGTCCTGGCAGTGTATTCTGACGAAGAACAAGCAAGGTAAGAACATTTTTCTTAGAGGAAATGTGATTTTGGTGGAGGCTGACCTGGGTGGGTGTCTAAATAGCTAGCCCTGTGATGCCGGGCTATGTACTTAGATTATTGCAAAATGTGCTTCATCCGAAAAGCTATTTTAAAATCGGACATATCGAGTGCATAGAGGAGTAATGTATCTATAATTCTTAAAATAATTGTTATGCTTTTTGTGAACGTTTATCGTGAGTAATTTAGCAAACTGTTAGTAAATTCCCCGGAAGTTTGCGGGGGTTATGCTTTTTCTGAACGTCACATGCTAATGTAAAATGCTGTTTTTTGATATAAATATGAACTTGATTGAACAGACATGCATGTATTGTATAACACAATGTCCTAGGTGTGTCATCTGATGAAGATCATAAAAGGTTAGTGCTGCATTTAGCTGTGGTTTGGGTTTATGTGACATGATATGCTAGCTTGAAAAATGGGTGTCTGATTATTTCTGGCTGGGCACTCTGCTGACATAATCTAATGTTTTGCTTTTGTTGTAAAGCCTTTTTGAAATCGGACAGTGGGGTTAGATTAACGAGATTCTTGTCTTTAAATAGCTGTAAAATAGTCATATGTTTGAGAAATTGAAGTAATAGTATTTCTAACGATTCAAAAATCGCGCCACTGGATTTCAGTGACTGTTACGTAGGTGGGACGAGTTCGTCCCACATGCGCCAGAGAGGTTAAGCCATTTTGCCACAATTTTGGAAGTATGCTTGGGGTCATTGTCCATTTGGAAGACCCATTTGCGACCAAGCTTTAACTACATGACCTATGTCTTGAGGTGTTGCTTCAATATATCCACAATTTTCCCACCTCATGATGCCATCTATTTTGTTAAGTGCACCAGTCCCTCCTGCAGCAAAGCACCCCCACAACATGATGCTGCCACCCCCGTGCTTCATGGTTGGGATGGTGTTCTTCGGATTGCAAGCCTCCCCCTTTTCTTCCAAACATAACAGTAGTAATTATGCCCAAACAGTTCTATTTTTGTTTCATCAGACCAGAGGACATTTCTTCAAAAAGTACAATCTTTGTCCCCATGTGTAGTTACAAACCATAGTCTGGCTTTTTTATGGTGTCGCTGGAGGCCGGGTGCGCAGAGCAGGCACAGGGTATACTGGGCCGTGGAGGCGCACTGGAGGTCTGGAGCTTATGGCTGGCACAACCCATCCTGGCTGGATAACCCCCGTAGCCCGGCAAGCGCGGGGCGTTGTAACAGGTCACACAGGTTTGTGCTGGCGAACTGGGGGTACCGTGCATAGAGCTGGCGCAGGATAACCTGGGCCGAAGAGACGCACTGGAGACCAGGAACGCTGAGCAGGCACAATCCTTCCTGGATGAATGCTAACTCTATCACGGCAACTGTGGGAAGCTTGCACCGAGCGCACCGGGCTGTAGCTGCGCACTGGCGACACAGTGTGCATCCCCGCATAACACGGTGCTTGCTCGATCACTCGCCCCCCACGGTAAGCACGGGGAGTTGGCTCAGGTCTCCAACCTGACTCTGCCAATCTCCCCGTGTGCCCCCCCCCCAAAAAAAAATGTTGGGGCCGTCTCTCGCACTTGCCTCATGTTTGGTATAGCGCCTCTCTGCTTTTGCTGCCTCAATCTCCTCTCTCGGTCAGCAATACTCCCCAGCCTGACTCCCGGGTCCTTTCCCATCCAGAATTTCTTCCCAGGTCCATTCCAGATCACGCTGCTTGGTCCTTTGGTGGTGGGTAGTTCTGTAACGGCTGTCGTAGAGAGGGGACCAAAGCACAGCGTGTTGATTGCTCATGATGAATAATTATTATAACTCAAAACACTAAAGGAAAAATAACAAAGAGAAAAACAAAAGCACACAGTTCTGTCAGGTACATAAACTAAACAGAAGACAACTACCCACAAACACAGGTGGGAAAAAAAAACCTACTTAAGTATGATCTCCAATTAGAGACAACGAGGACCAGCTGCCTGGTCATTCCAAAAAAACAACAACATAGAAATAGAAAACTAGATCCTAAACATAGATATACAAAACATAGAAAAACACAAAACACCCCCTGTCACGCCCTGACCTACTCTATCATAGAAAATAACATCTTACTATGGTCAGGACATGACAGGTAGCCATGCTGGTTAAGTGTGCCTTGAATTCTAAATAAATTACAGACAGTGTCACCAGCAAAGCACCCCCACACCATCATAACTCCTCCTCCATGCTTCACGGTGGGAAGTACACATGCGTCGATCATCCGTTTACCTACTCTGCGTCTCAAAGACACGGCGGTTGGACCAAAGGACAGATTTCCACCGGTCTAATGTCCATTGCTTGTGTTTCTTGGCCCAAGCAAGTCTTTTATTATTGGTGTCCTTTAGTAGTGGTTTCTTTGCAGCAATTCGACCATGAAGGCCTGATTCACGCAGTATCCTCTGAAAATGTGAGATGTGTCTGTTACTTGAACTTTGTGAAGCATTTCTTTGGGCTGCAATCTGAGGTGCAGTGACCTCTAATGAACTTATCCTCTGCAGCAGAGGTAACTCTCGGTATTCCTTTCCTGTGTCGGTCCTCATGAGTGGCAGTTTCATCATAGCACTTGCTGGTTTTTGCAACTGCACTTGAAGAAACTTTCAAAGTTCTTGAAATTTTCCTGATTGACTGATCTTCATGTCTTAAAGAAATGATGTTGTTGAACTGTCGTTTCTCTTTGCTTAGTTGAGCTGTTCTTGCCATAATATGTGACCGACCGGCTCAAATCGGTCTTAAGTAGCAACATACTTTATTGTGTTTTTTACATTCGATAAAAATAGAGACAGGGCTACTAAATTGTATATCCTACACTACAGTTGAGGAACAGTGGGGAAATTATTTTGCTTTGAAAGTTTTTGAGAAAATGACCTTTGAATGTTTTGGTACTACTATTGGAGAGCCCTTCATTGTCTAAACCCATTCAGCATTGTTCACACCCTCTTAAGCTTTTGCCCCCACCCATCTCTTTAAATCAAATCAAATCAAATCAAATCAAATTTATTTATATAGCCCTTCGTACATCAGCTGAAATCTCAAAGTGCTGTACAGAAACCCAGCCTAAAACCCCAAACAGCAAGCAATGCATGTGAAAGAAGCACGGTGGCTGGGAAAAACTCCCTAGGAAAAACTCCTGAGAAAGGCCAAAAACCTAGGAAGAAACCTAGAGAGGAACCAGGCTATGAGGGGTGGCCAGTCCTCTTCTGGCTGTGCCGGGTGGATATTATAACAGAACATAGTCAAGATGTTAAAATGTTCGTAAATGACCAGCATGGTCAAATAATAATAATCATAGTAATTGTCGAGGGTGCAACAAGCACGTCCGGTGAACAGGTCAGGGTTCCGTAGCCGCAGGCAGAACAGTTGAAACTGGAGCAGCAGCATGGCCAGGTGGACTGGGGACAGCAAGGAGTCATCATGCCAGGTAGTCCTAGGGCTCAGGTCCTCCGAGAGAAAGAAAGAAAGAAAGAAAGAGAGAATTAGAGAGAGCATATTTACATTCACACAGGACACCGGATAAGACAAGAGAATACTCCAGATGTAACAGACTGACCCTAGCCCCCCGACACATAAACTACTGCAGCATAAATACTGGAGGCTGAGACAGGAGGGATCAGAAGACACTGTGGCCCCATCCGATGATACCCCCGGACAGGGCCAAACAGGCAGGATATAACCCCACCCACTTTGCCAAAGCACAGCCCCCCACACCACTAGAGGGATATCTACAACCACCAACTTACCGTCCGAAGACAAGGCCGAGTATAGCCCACAAAGATGTCCGCCACGGCACAACCCAAGGGGGGGGCGCCAACCCAGACAGGAAGACCACGTCAGTGGCTCAACCTACTCAAGTGACGCACCCCTCCCATGGACGGCATGGAAGAACACCAGTAAGTCAGTGACTCAGCCCCTGTAAAAGGGTTAGAGGCAGAGAATCCCAGTGGGAAGAGGGGAACCGACAAGGCAGAGACAGCAAGGGCGGTTCGTTGCTCCAGCCTTTCCGTTCACCTTCACACTCCTGGGCCAGACTATACTTAATCATAGGACCTACTGAAGAGATAAGTCTTCAGTAAAGACTTAAAGGTTGAGACTGAGTCTGCGTCTCTCACATGGGTAGGCAGACCATTCCATAAAAATGGAGCTCTATAGGAGAAAGCCCTATAGAGGGTTGAGCCGAGCGTTCTCTACTAATAACATCAGTCAAGCACCTCTGTAAAGACCTTTATTATACACAGATTCAAATAGCTATTGATAACAAATGTATATTTTGTGGTTGTGAACCAGAGACTCTTGACCATTTATTTTGGGATAGTTATTGTCAGAAGATTTTGCAGTGAGTTAGAAGATTTTATTTAAAAATAAACTAGTATTAATGTTTATTGGAAAGACTGATATTATGTTATATGGGCCCTGATTTAACTTTCATTGTTCATTGGTTTATTTTTCTTTATCCATAAAATGAAGTGGGCGGAGAACAAACCCCTCTTCACATTAAAGATAGAATTTAAATATTATTTTGAAATGATCAGGAAGTGTAAAAAACAAAAAAGCAATACGTACCATAAAACGTTTTGACAAATTGAAAATGTCTCGATATGTAATACCCTTGTCTGTTAGGTTTATGTACTCTTGTTTGTATATTTCTGTTTCTGTATTTGTTCATAATAATAATAAATAATAAAAAATATAAAAAGCAGTCAAGCACCCAAACTAACTTGCTAGTGACCTCCAGACACAAATGAGAGAACAGCTAATTGAACATTACTCACCCTAGCAGAACTGGTTAGGCTGTTAGGTTATCCAGAGCTTTGGTGAATGCAACTGTGCTGTCAGATTGTACGTTCATAAATTCAGAACGTTTCACTCTCATAGCGTTCAAAGTGCCCACTGCACACTCTGGCCGATGAGTAGGGTTGATCCGAACGTTCTGACCTCACAACGGCAGTCAAGCATCCAAGCTAACTAGCTAACATTGGCATACGTATAATAAGATGGTGTCCCCCAGGGCTCTGTTCTAGGCCCTCTCCTATTCTCACTATACACCAAGTCACTTGGCTCGGTCATATCCTCACATGGTCTCTCCTATCATTGCTACGCAGACGACACACAATTAATCTTCTCCTTTCACCCTTCTGATAACCAGGTGGCGAATCGCATCTCTGCATGTCTGGCAGACATATCAGTGTGGATGACGGCTCACCACCTCAAGCTGAACCTCGGCAAGACGGAGCTGCTCCTCCTCCCGGGGAAGGACTGCCCGTTCCATGATCTCACCATCACGGTTGACAACTCCCTTGTGTCCTCCTCCCAGAGTGCTAAGAACCTTGGCGGGACCCTGGACAACACCCTGTCGTTCTCCACTAACATCAAGGCGGTGACCCGATCCTGTAGGTTCATGCTCTACAACATTCGCAGAGTACGACCCTGCCTCACACAGGAAGCGGCGCAGGTCCTAGTCCAGGCACTTGTCATCTCCCGTCTGGATTACTGCAACTCGCTGTTGGCTGGGCTCCCTGCCTGTGCCATTAAACCCCTACAACTCATCCAGAACGCCGCAGCCCGTCTGGTGTTCAACCTTCCCAAGTTCTCTCACGTCACCCCGCTCCTCCGCTCTCTCCACTGGCTTCCAGTTGAAGCTCGCATCCGCTACAAGTCCATGGTGCTTGCCTACGGAGCTGTGAGGGGAACAGCACCTCCGTACCTTCAGGCTCTGATCAGGCCCTACACCCAAACAAGGGCACTGCGTTCATCCACCTCTGGCCTGCTCGCCTCCCTATCTCTGAGGAAGCACAGTTCCCGCCCAGCCCAGTCAAAACTGTTCGCTGCTCTGGCACCCCAATGGTGGAACAAGCTCCCTCACGACGCCAGGACAGCGGAGTCAATCACCACCTTCCGGAGACACCTGAAACCCCACCTCTTTAAGGAATACCTGGGATAGGATAAAGTAATCCTTCTAACCCCCCCCCCCCCCAAAAGATTTAGATGCACTATTGTAAAGTGGTTGTTCCACTGGTTATCTTAAGGTGAATGCACCAATTTGTAAGTCGCTCTGGATAAGAGCGTCTGCTAAATGACTTAAATGTAAATGTAATTGGCTAGCTTGCTAGCTATTTCAAGACATAATGAGAGAACACCCCAATCTGACCATTTTACTCGCCCTAGCAGAGCTGGTTAGGCTGTTTTCATGTTATCCAGAGCGTTGGTGACTGTAACTGTGCCGCTTGCAACAATTTGATTTAGCTTTTGTGCCGACGTTTACTGACACCAGCCATATTCAAAGGGTGTTGAGCATTCGTAAATGAATCAGTTATTCTGCGCTCTAGCACACTAAGACAAGAGTATTTTGTTTAGACATGTAGCTAGCTAGCTAGCTAGATAAACAATGAACCATATTCCCAACTCATGACGTTACTACCCTGCATGAATCTGCAGGTAGCTCACCAACCAGTTTCTCTGTTAGCTGGCTAGTCAAACTGGCTAGTCAAACAAATGGCTCTGAGATACGTATAATAAGATCATACACGTAACATTAGCTAGCGAGCAAGCCAGCTAATGTTAGCTAGCTAACAGCACACTTTAACTTGAAATGAAACCACTTTCTGTAAAAATTAGAAATGTGTAATATCTGAAAAAGTAGCTAGCTAGACTATCTTACCCGTATACATCATGAATGGACATGTTTCCTGTCAGATGTTTGCCCTGAGTTTGAAGATGTAATAAGAATCGCGGCGGAGTAAATGGCTGCTTTACGGGCTTCAAACCAATTTTGCTATTTTGTGTGTTTTCAAGTTATTTCTGCCACCATCTCTTATGACTGAAAAGAGCTTCTGGATATCAGGACAGTGATTACTCACCTCGAACTGGACGAAGATTTTTTCTTTAATGAGTCGGACGTGAAGAATTTACTTCAGACAACTGACATGGCCAAAATCCCCATCAATCGCATGTAAACTTCCGACTTCAACTGTATTTCAATGCCTACCTTCCAGCTCAGTGCCTCTTTGCTTGCCATCATGGGGAAATGATGATTGTGGACTACTGGAAAAGGAGGACCGAGCACTAACCGGGCTGGGCTGTCTGCATTGTGTCGCGCCACCCACCAACCCCTCTTTTACGCTACTGCTACTCTCTGTTCATCATACATGCATAGTCACTTTAACCATATCTACATGTACCTACTACCTCAAATCAGCCTGACTAACCGGTGTCTGTATGTAGACTCGCTACTTTTATAGCCTCGCTACTGTATATAGCCTATCTTTTTACTGTTGTTTTATTTCTTTACTTACCTATTGTTCAACTAACACCTTTATTGCACTCTTGGTTAGAGCCTGTAAGTAGGCATTTCACTGTACACCTGTTGTATTCGGCGCACGTGACAAATAAACTTTGATTTCAAAACAATTGTAGACCTCCACAAATCTGGTTCATCCATGGGAGCAATTTCCAACCATCTGAAGGTACCATGTTCATCTGTACAAACAATAGAATGCAAGTATAAACACCATGGGACCACACAGCCATCATACCGCTCAGGAATGAGACGCGTTCTGTCTCCTAGAGGTGAATGTACTTTGGTGCGAAAAGTGCAAATCAATCCCAGAACAACAGCAAAGGACCTTGTGAGGATGCTGGAGGAAACAGGTACAAAAGTATCTATATCCACAGTAAAACGAGTCCTATATCGACATAACCTGAAAGGCCGTTCAGCAAGGTACATTTACATTTACATTTACGTCATTTAGCAGATGCTCTTATCCAGAGCGACTTACAAATTGGTGCATTCACCTTATGATATCCAGTGGAACAACCACTTTACAATAGTACATCTATATCTTTTTGGGGGGGGGTTAGAAGGATTACTTTATCCTATCCTAGGTATTCCTTAAAGAGGTGGGGTTTCAGGTGTCTACGGAAGGTGGTGATTGACTCCGCTGTCCTGGCGTCGTGAGGGAGCTTGTTCCACCATTGGGGTGCCAGAGCAGCGAACAGTTTTGACTGGGCTGAGCGGGAAATGTGCTTCCGCAGAGGTAGGGGGGCCAGCAGGCCAGAGGTGGATGAACGCAGTGCCCTTGTTTGGGTGTAGGGCCTGATCAGAGCCTGAAGGTATGGAGGTGCCGTTTCCCTCACAGCTCCGTAAGCAAGCACCATGGTCTTGTAGCAGATGCAAGCTTCAACTGAAAGCCAGTGGAGTGTGCAGAGGAGCGGGGTGACGTGAGAGAACTTGGGAAGGTTGAACAACAGACGGGCTGCGGCGTTCTGGATGAGTTGTAGGGGTTTAATGGCACAGGCAGGGAGCCCCGCCAACAGCGAGTTGCAGTAATCCAGACGGGAAATGACAAGTGCTTGGATTAGGACCTGCGCCGCTTCCTGTGTAAGGCAGGGTCGTACTCTGCGAATGTTGTATAGCATGAACCTACAGGATCGGGTCACCGCCTTGATGTTAGCGGAGAACGACAGGGTGTTGTCCAGGGTCACGCCGAGGCTCTTAGCACTCTGGGAGGAGGACACAATGGAGTTGTTCACCGTGATGGCGAGATCATGGAAAGGGCAGTCCTTCCCCGGGAGGAAGAGCAGCTCCGTCTTGCCGAGGTTCAGCTTGAGGTGGTGATCCGTCATCCACACTGATATGTCTGCCAGACATGCAGAGATGCGATTTGCCACCTGGTTATCAGAAGGGGGAAAGGAGAAGATTAATTGTGTGTCGTCTGCGTAGCAATGATAGGAGAGACCATGTGAGGATATGACAACCCAAGTGACTTGGTGTATAGCGAGAATAGGAGAGGGCCTAGAACCAGTGGTGAGAGCACGTGGTGCGGAGACGGATTCTCGCCACGCCACCTGGTAGGAGCGACCTGTCAGGTAGGACGCAATCCAAGAGTGAGCCGCGCCGGAGATACCCAACTCGGAGAGGATGGAGAGGAAGATCTGATGGTTCACAGTATCAAAGGCAGCAGATAGGTCTAGAAGGATGAGAGCAGAGGAGAGAGAGTTAGCTTTAGCAGTGCGGAGAGCCTCCATGACACAGAGAAGAGCAGTCTCAGTTGAATGACCAGCCTTGAAACCTGACTGATTTGGCTCAAGAAGGTCATTCTGAGAGAGATAGCAGGAGAGCTGGCCAAGGACGGCACGTTCAAGAGTTTTGGAGAGAAAAGAAAGAAGGGTAGAAGCCACTGCTCCAAAACTGCCATAAAAAAGCCAGACTACGGTTTGCAACTGCACATGGGGACAAAGATCATACTTTTTGGAGAAATGTCCTCTGGTCTGATGAAACAAAAATGTAACTGTTTGGCCATAATGACCATTGTTCTGTTTGGAGGAAAATGGGGGAGGCTAGCAAGCCGAAGAACACCATCCCAACCAAAGCACGAGGGTGGCAGCCTCATGCTTTGCTGCAGGAGGGACTGGTGCACTTCACAAAATAGATGGCATCATGAGGTGGGAAAATGTTGTGGATATATTGAAGCAACATCTCAAGACATCAGTCAGGAAGTTAAAGCTTGGTCGCAAATGGGTCTTCCAAATGGACAATGACCCCAAGCATACTTCAAAAGTTGTGGCAAAATGGCTTAAGGACAACAAAGACAAGGTATTGGAGTGGCCATCACAAAGCCCTGACCTCAATCCCATAGAACATTTGTGGGCAGAACTGAAAAAGCGTGTGCGAGTAGAGGCCTACATACCTGACTCAGTTACACCAGCTTGTGGAAGGCTACCCGAAACGTTTGACCCAAGTTAAACAATTTAAAGGCAATGCTACCAAATACTAATTGAGTATATGTAAACTTCTGACCCACTGGGAATGTGATGAAAGAAATAAAAGCTGAAATAAATAATTATCTCTACTATTATTCTGACATTTCACATTCTTAAAATAAAGTGGTGATCCTAACTGACCGAAGACAGGGAATTTTTACTTGGATTAAATGTCAGGAATTGTGAAAAACTGAGTTTAAATGTATTTGGCAAAGGTTTATGTAAACTTCCGACTTCAACTTTATATTATTATTTTTTCATGGGGTGCTGCACTACCCTCAGCACCCCTACTTCCCAAGGCTATGCCTGTTTACAATAAGGCACTAAAGTAAAACTGTTTAAAATGTGGCAAAGAAATTGACTTGATGTCCTGAATACAAATCGTTCTGTTTGGGACAAATTCAAAACAAAACACATCACTGAGTACCACTTTTCATATTTTCAAGCATGGTGATAGCTGCATCATGTTATGAGTATGCTTGTCATAAATGGAAGAGCTAAGCACAGGAAAAATATAAGTGGAAAACTGGTTTAGTCTCCTTTCCTACACACACTGGAAGACAAATTCACCTTTCAGCAGGGACAATAACCTAACACACGGCCAAATATACACTAGAGTTGCTTAACAAGACGATATTGAATGTTCCTGAGTGGCCTAGTTACAGTTTTGAATTGAACATTTCATGAAAATGGCTGTTTGGCAATGATCAACAACGATTGCAATTGTGCAATCCAGGTGTGCAAAGCTCTTAGAGACTTACCCAGAAAGACTCACATCTGTAATGGCTGCCAAAGATTATTCTAACACTCAGGTGGTGGAATTTTTTATTTTTGCTGGCCTTCTAGGCAGAGTTGCAAAGAAAAAACATATCTCAGACTGACCAATAAAAAGAAAAGATTAAGATGGGCAAAAGAATACATACAGAGGAACTCTGCCTAGAACGACAGCATGCCAGAGTCGCCTCTTCACTGTTGGCGTTGAGACTGGTGTTTTGCGGGTACTATTTAATGAAGCTGCCTGTTCAGAACAAGAATAGACTTGTTTCTGGCCATTTTGAGCCTGTAATCAAACCCACAAATGCTGATGCTCCAGATACTCAACTAGTCTAGAAGGCCAGTTTTATTGCTTCTTTTTATTTAACTTGGCAAGTAAGTTAAGAACAAATTCTTATTTACAATGACGGCTTACCCTGGCAACGCTGGGCCAATTGTGCACCACCCTATGGGACTCCCAATCACGACCGGATGTGATGCAGCCTGCAGTGACAGTGACACCTCTTGCACTGGGATGCAGTGTCTTAGACCACTGCACCACTCAGGATCCCTCTTTAATCAGCACAACAGTTTTCAGCTGTACTAACATAATTGCGAAAGGGTTTTCTAATGATCAATTAGCCTTTTAAAATTATAAACTTTAATTATCTATCGCAACGTGCCATTGGAACACAGGAGTGATGGCTGCTGATAATGGGCCTCTGTACGCCTATGTAGATATTCCATTCAAAATCAGCTGTTTCCAGCTACAATAGTCATTTACAACATTAACATTGTCTGTCTGTATTTCTGATCGATTTGATGTGATTTAATGGACCATTTTTTTATTTTCTTTAAAAAACAAGGACATTTCTAAGTGACCCCAAACTTTTGAATGTATTGTACATATTTGGATATAAGTCAGCTCCCATGTCACACCATAAATATCAATACCTCTATCAAATTAATTCCACGAAACATAAGTTGTGTCAGGACACATATAAGTTAAAAGATAACTCAGTAGATCTATCATACAATCAGACAGGAATGAGGGTTGTTAGGTTAGGTGTGGTTTTTCATACACCCATGGGAAAGACACATTGAGCTGAAAAGCAGAGTCAGACTGCACGTCACTCATTGTTAGCTTGGTTGCTGGGAGTGCCTCAAGTGCCTTTTGTAGGAAGGTATGAAGAAAAGTGCATAGCATGGGAGGTTGTGACAGAGGAGGGTAAGGGATTAGTGCAACCTGGATGAAGCCAATGGAATGCACACTACACTAATTGTAAACCTCTGAGTGTCATTGGAGAGGTACAGGGCGAACTTTGACTGAGTATTATGCAGTTGTCCCTAGGCCTAGACACTGATATAAGGTCAGTTTGTGTTCTCCCCCCTAATAATTGAGGTTAGGATTTTGTGGAGGGTAAGTTGTTCTTAGACATGTGTCCTTAGGCAACTTCTATTCAGAGTAACTCAGAGTAAAAGTTCCCAATTGAAAATCGACCCAAAAAAGTTATGAAAAATGTGGCACCTATTCAACCGGGGACAGTTACATAACTTCAATGGACAAACAACCATAACTCAGTGCTTTCTCATTTCAGTCACTACAACATTGTACAATCATAACCGGCATTATACTATCCTATTGCCCTGCAAATGAAAATGCAAATGAAAAACGTCTGATTCTTAATTAAGGTTTCTCAGAATATGTTTCACAATAGTGCATAAATTACACTAGATGGTGCCATCGTAAAAATGTAAACACTAATCATAGGTACTGTAGCATACGGTAGCGCACCACATAATTCCTCAACACTACATAGTCACTCAGGTGACTCATTTATTTTCCAATGAAAAACAGAGTGTTGAGGAGTTTACATAGTCCAAAGCCTCGTATTACAATAAAGAGCTCTGACATAGTCTGACATCTAGTCAAAGAGATAACCTTTCTAGCCATTATGAGAAAGGGCTAAGTGTGAAATCCCCTTGGAAACAGCACAACCTGCATCAGCCAACAGCTATAAACACCTCTGACAGTATAACCATGACCACTTCCTAATGCAGTGTGACCTTTTAATTTCACAACTTTTTATTAACATGATCACCGATACACCATACCATATCACACCACCCTTTTGAGTGTAATCCATCCATGTTATGAATAAAGGTAGTGAATATCAATATGAACACTTTGATATTATGGATCTGAAATAGTACTGGGCTTGAATAAAAACCTTCACAACCGTTTGAGGGTAATCCATACATGTTAGAATAAGGATAGTGGCTATCATTACAAACACTTTGATTAGGGTTGCGAAACTCCAGGTTGAGGCATTTCGGAAATCTATGGACATGACCAGTGCGATTTCCTTCCTTCGCAAATCTAACTTCAATATTATGGCACTGGATTAGTACTGGGATGGAATAAGCCCTGCACACCAACCCCAGGAGCAAAACGGAAGCAAATTGGATAATGGGGACACACCACTGTTAGTGGCTCCACTGACAACTCAATAAAGCAGCCAATCCAACCATAGATGACGTAGCCATATCATCTTGTCATCTTATCCCAGCCCAGCTCATGATTTTGAAACTCTTGACTGAGCAGCAGTGGCCTCCTGCACTCTTAGAAAAAAGGTGCTATGTAGAACCGTGTAGAACCCTTTTTGGCGCTACTGTAGGTAGAACCATTTACAGGGGGTTCCACCTTGAACCCTCTATGTAGGGTTCTTCATAGAATCCTCTACTAAGGGTTCTTCCTAGCACCATCTGTGAAGGGTTCTACCGACAACCCTTTTATCCTCTAAAGGTTCTTCATAGAACCCTCAAATGGTTCTACCTAGAACTCTGACAGGTTCTTCCTAGAACCCTTTTATCTGCGAAGGGTTCTTCCTATAACCCTCTGTGACGGGTTATCCATAGAATCCTTTTATCTGTAGGGTTCTTCCTATAACCCTCTGTGACAGGTTCTTTCTAGAAGCCTTTTATCTTTGAAGGGTTCTTCCTAGAACCTTCTGTGACAGGTTCTTCATAGTAACATGAATATCAAGTTATAGCAAACATAAACATACATTGTTTTTTGAAAATGCTAGTTGATTGTTGACATGCACACTTTTTTGGGACTGTATAAACAAACAGTGGACTAATAAATAAATATTTTCTTATGGATTATTACTTAAACCAACAACCAATCATTTTAGTCAAGATTATTTAATTTATTTACATATTTTACAAGCACAGTTTCAGAACCCATACTAACTGAACATAAATTTTCCCCCACATTACTTAAACCATAACTAAAATATAATCATACAAATAATTTAGAAAAAATGTGGACATTAAAATATACATTAATAAAAACAATTACTTCAAAATTAAGGGTGT
Organism: Salmo trutta; assembly: GCF_901001165.1. Taxonomy (NCBI): domain Eukaryota; kingdom Metazoa; phylum Chordata; class Actinopteri; order Salmoniformes; family Salmonidae; genus Salmo; species Salmo trutta. The sequence continues at coordinate 2,497,831 of NC_042980.1, read as the reverse complement.
GCTGTCTCCCGGGGCCGCAAAGCACAGAGTTATATAGCCTCTTCACTGATATTGGGATGGTGCTGAGGTCTTTCATACCAAAAACAAATCTCTCCCAAAAAATAAGGATTTTTGACAGCTCCTTTGGATTTTTAATTGCAAAAACAAAATAAATATAAATAATGGTACTCATGGCATGTCCATGGTGTTGTCCTTGAACATTTCGCTACTGTCAAAGTGGACAGGCACCCTTTCAGGCAGCAGTGGGTTGCCCTCCTTGGCCGTCTGCAAGGACATGACAGGGGTAGGCACATTTGGCTCCTGAGAAACAGCACAAACAACATAGTCAGCAGTGGTGTTACTGTATATCACCAAATAAAATAAAAGTAAAACTTCATGTGGCAATGCACACCGAGAGTTATAATTATTCAGATCATCACACTAGAATGATGGGATGATCATTCTAATTCTATGAATACCTTTCCCACGCAGAACAGGTCATCCTTTAAAAAAATGAAGGCAACTGGAGGATGGCTGCAGCCAGAATGAGTCCTGATGAAAGATAATAATTGTCCTCATGTCAACAAAAACAAACCAACAGATTGTAAGAACATACATTATGATCAGTTTATTTTAAAACCAAACATCATTCCTCCAGACAGTCATCAATTGCCCTTTGGCAGCGTTACTTCATGTCCCCCTTTAGTACCCGCTGAAGGATATTAGCTGGCATTGGTGCCAGCTGTGTTAGGATTTTGCAATTGGTATCGATCTGGTAGACTTGCTTCATCTCCCACAGATGCTGAGAGGAGGGGGGGAAAGGGTGACTGATACAAAGTGCTAGCTAGCCACTCCTACAAGACTGCAATTTAAGCTAAAGAGACTGGTACCCAGGACTAAAAATGTACAATTAAACACATTGCAACAATGCTTAAATGATACTAAGCACTTTTGGAAGCTGAAGTGCTGGAAACTATTCCAGGATTTCAGTAGTCTAGGCATTCACCATGAACTTTCTCCTGTAAAATCTCACCCTGTGGAGATTTTTTGAAGATGAGCCTGGATGCTCCTCTCATCCTCCCCACAGTCTATGTCTAGGACTGGCTTTGGGACAAGTCTCTGAATGTCCTTGAGTGGCCCAGCCAGAGCCCGGACTTGAACCTGGTCGAACATCTCTGTAGAGACCTGAAAATATCTGAGCAGCAACGCTCCCCATCCAACCTGACAGAGCTTGAGAGGATCTGCAGAGAAGAAGGGAGAAACTCCCCAAATACAGGTGTGCCAAGCTTGTAGCGTCATGCGCAAGAAGACTCGAGGCTGTAATCGCTTCCAAAGGTGCTTCAACAAAGTACTGAGTAAATAGTCTGAATTCTTATGTAAATGTGATATTTCAGATATCTTTAAAAAAAAATACAAATTAAAAATGTCTAAAAAACTGTTTTTGCTTTGTCATTATGGGGTATTGTGTGTAGTTTGAGGGGGGGAAACAATTTATTACGTTTTAGAATAAGGCTGTAATTTAACAAAATTAGGAAAAAGTCGAGGATAAAAAAAAGTACATAGGTCACCAATGCTGGTAGCTTACCTTTTATCAAGGCAATTTAAATGAGGAATTATCTCTTTGTAAAATCCATCTGATAAATCCTCACACTGAGTTTAGTTTGATGTGCAGGCAACTGTTGATTTGTGGCACCTGGGCCCGAATTCACGAAACCTTCTTGAAGACATTTCTACGAAAGTAAAAATGTTTTCCCCGAAGTTAATACTTAATAAGAAACTTATAAAAAGTTAATAAAGTTATTGGAAATGTCATTACATTTCTTCCTATGTTTCTTTTTTTAAAGGTATTTTTTAAGGAGTGGGGCAGCTTGTAATTTTGTTTGCTTTATTGAAGAGATAGAACAGTGTTGGAGAGATCAGGGCAGAGTGAGTCAAAGGGTAGTGGGCCAGACTCAAACCCATTCTGACTCTGGCATACATGTGTGCCAGGGTCAGCAGTTGTAACCACTGGACCACACAGGCTTCTCTTCCTATTTTTCTTAGTGTGATAAGGAGGGAGGTGTGCTGTTCTTAAAGGCCCAGTGCAGTCAACATTCAGTTTCTCCTGTTTTATATCACACTGTACAACAGCTGTGTAAAAACATTTGAATAGTGTTATTTCCTGATAGTTGCTGCTTGAAAATGCAATCTACACAGGACCTTCCAATCAGCAGGTTTGCATAGATAGATGGAAGTTTTTTCTTTCCATGGTGACATCACCATGTGGCAAATTGGTTAATAGACCAATAAGAAAGAGGGTTCCAAACATCTCTGCCAATAACAGCTAGTTTTCAGTTTTCCCCTTCCAGTCAGTCATAGCAAAATTCTGGCTTGAAATGTTTTTTAGCTAAAAAAAGCCCCCCAGTAAGGTACTTAATTGGTACCCAGAAATTGTTTCATATTGATATAAAATGTCTGCATTTGGGCCTTTAATGTTGCACATAGAAATATGTCTATCTGTCTGAATGATCTGTGAAGGATTGCACTGCACTACCACAAGACCACTATCAGAAATATTTTCTGAAACTTATTACACAGACTATTGAATTCCAAATAATCTAAGGAGTGTGACAGAAGTGATTTGGAATCATGTTCTAGCAATTATATTAGTCCTGCCGGAGAAGCCTCTAAGCCCCTTGTGTCACCCTTGGACATTAGGGAATTCCTCCTTGGCATGTTGGTAGATACTAATTGTGCCCAACTGGGTTGGTAGGTGCTAATGGAGCCCAACTGTGGGGCCGGTCTCTCAGCTGGTCCCAGGAAAATAACCTCTCTCTTAAAGTTAAATGAAGGATTGTGGACTATACAAGACAGCAGAGAGTGCATGCCCCCATCCAATTGACGGGGCCGCAGTGAAGGGTCAAAAGTTTTAACTTCCTCAGTGTGCACATCACTGAGGACCTGAAATGGTCCCTTCACACCGACAGCATGGTGAAGAAGGCACTACAGCACCTCTTCAACCTCAGGAGGCTGAACATTTTTTAGTTGGCCCCTAAGTCCCTCACCATCGAGAGCATTCTGTCGGGATGTATGATCATGTTCAGTAAATTCATAATGTTTATTCTTATATCATTAACACTTAGCTCTAAGTGTAAGCAAGTGCAAGCAAACGAGCTGCGACGAGGTAGGCCTATTCGTTCAGCACTTTCAAAATGGACACTAGAGCGCTGCAAACATAATACCTCTTTTCATATTTTATTGCATTATTTCAATAAGGAACTCTTAAACAACAAACCTAAGACTGACTAACAATGCCGACTACCCAAGGAGGCAAGAAAAACAGCGCTTCTCCGACTTCTTCCACTATAGTTAAGCGTCAGAAGACAGCCCTCAGCACTGAAACTGAGGCCTTCATAGCTGGCGCGATTTCTGAGGCATTAGATAAGCAAAATAATTTTCTCAAGGATATGCTACAGCGGGTTTTAGCTGAGGCGGTGGAACCACTCAACAGAAAACATCAAGAAACTTTAGCGGCTGTTGAAGCTCTTACAATCGACGATGAGAGAAGGATGAAAGTGATTGTCCACTTTTGTAGTCAGATTGTCAATCTGCAAGGTGAAAATAGGGAAAGCAAACGGAAAATCAACAACTGTTCTTCACAACTGAGAAGATGCAGCTCAAGATGGCTGAAATGGAGGACCTTTCACATCCCTCAAATGTAAGACTAATTTCTTTATAGCCTCGCTACTGTATATAGCCTCGCTACTGTTATTTTTCACTGTTGTTTTTATTTCTTTACTTACCTATTGTTCACCTAATACCTTTTATGCACTGTTGGTTAGAGCCTGTAAGTAAGCATTTCACTGTAAGATCTACACCTGTTGTATTGGGCGCACGTGACAAATAAACTTTGATTTGATTTGATTTGAGAGTATGGGAGGCGCATAGTACTACATAGAGCCATGACTACATTGAACTCTATTCCACATCAGGTAACTGATGCAAGCAGTAGCATCAGATAAAAATACACCTTATGGAACAGCGGGGACTGTGAAGAGACACACACAAAGGTACAGACACATGCATACGCACACAAACACTAGCACACGCACTCTACACACACACTCTACACACACGTACATTGTAATATTGTTGTGTGGTGGTATTATACATTTTGTATTGTAGATATTTATTCAACTGCATTGTTGGTTAAGGTTAGGTCTAAACCTATTATATTCGGAAGCATGTGACAAATTTAATTTTATTTGATCTTATGTAGTAGTGCAATAATGTTATATGATTTACTGTTTAAATATTTTGTTTCATATGTAATGTAAGTTCCTTAATGTGTTTGGACCCCAGGAAGAGTAGCCTTGGCAGCAGCTAATAGGGATCCCTAATAAATACATGACTTGATCCACCCTGTTCTCACTCTCTTCCGCCCCGAACAGGCTAAAACCTACCTATCCATAATACTCACCATATTTGATGATTGCGATATATCTTCCTCGCTCCAGTGGTGATAATACTTTGAAATGATGATGAAATGTCTCCACCGCTGAAGTCTTGTTTTTCCAGGGGAGAATAAATTACATTTATAATTTTTTTTTACAAAAAGTATTTAGGATGCCAGCGTTTCCCTTAGCCATGGTCGGCATATGTAATATACTGTATACCCCGCTCTCACTTTGTTTATGCACCACTATTGTATCACATACACCGGACTTAGCCCTTACAAAAATTAATTTGTTGCTGCAAACTTCTGTCAAGTTTGAGGCAAATTTACTCCAAACTAAATAGTGTGCAACAAAATGTTGGTGAATAGTGGTGAATATGCGGCAAACCTTCGGCAACAATAACATTTATTTCCACTAGTGGCAAACAGTTCACCAGAGTATTTTTTTTTTAAATATGTGGCAAACCTGTGGCAGCAACATTTATTGCCACTAGTGGCAAACAGTTTAACAGAAACCATTTCTGATGAACACATGAGTTCCAAGACCAATAACTGTTGAAGACCAATCAAGGGGATTAGAAACATCTGATGGAAAATGGAAACAAAGCAATCTAGCTAGCTACAGTACCTATCAAAGTTGTCCAGTGAGTGTCTAACTTAATAATTCAACATTTTATTAGCTAACTGATGCCTAGTTAGCAATGTCATGTTTTATGGGATAGAGTGAAACACATTTTGTTGATATCAGTTTCAATCTGTCAGCACCACTGACTGACTGGCTAGCGCTTAGCTATCTAATGTTAGCTATTGTCATGACGTTGGCCTGTGGGTAAGGTTTATGACCCCCCCATAAATACCTTTCTCCCTTCCCCTCTCTCTCTGACCCTACTGAAGGACTTGAATAGCCTGTGTTAAATATAGAGAGTCTGGGAACATCAAACAAATGGGGAAAAGGAACCATATTTTGATAATAAAACCAGTTGGAAATATGCTTGATAACGTAATGAGTATGTATGTCAGTTCATTGTTATCTGAGACATTATGATTGATGACAGGACGACATAAACTGTACCTGAGAAAGTATACACCCTCTAGTTATCAGAGTCACATGGAATTGTTATGCAATTGAAATGTTTGATATTGAAATTGTTTGTTAGGAGATTAAATGTAATTTTAGCTTCCAAATGAGAGAATTGGGTTTTCATAAGGAAGGTGCCCTGCCCGATCAGTGGCCCAACCCTGTGAAGAGACATGGGGTTATAAACGATGGGGCGCCTCCTTCCCCCCTCTCCACTATATAAGCCTTTGACGAAAAGATAACCAGTATATTCCAGTACGGGAGGTCTGCAGCCTCTACGTTAGAAGGACAGACACATATCAAGGACAGAACTAAGCCAACCTCGGCGTGAGCTATGGTATGAACTGGTATGAACTTTGAGCTTATTCACTACAGAAGTGATACTTCCTAGCCGTTGAGTTAGCCGCTGCTAACGTGGGCTAGGAAAGGACGGACGACGGATATAGTCTAACAACCAGACGAAGATACCACCACGTATCCAAGTTACCACCATTGACATTCTTCCACTACAGGAAGATCTGTTGGCCAACCCGGCCAGCATCTACGACCAATCTACCGAAGCGCAGCTCAGAGTAAATATTTATTGCATTTTCCTTTTCCAAATGGGCGGTAATTTAGAATGCATAAGATAATGTATTTACGATAGCATAGCTGCTGTTTCTTTGTTCCTAAGTCTTCCCGCTATTTCATTCAAGCCCAACCCCCTTTTCTTTGTGTAACCAGCCATGATACAGGCTCCGTCCACCAGGACGTTTTCTGTATGACATCATTTGTATTCTGTGTATTTGTAATTCTGTGTGATTAGTTAGGTATTTAGTAAATAAATAATTAAACCCAATTTTGTATTGCTGATTCAACTTGTTAGCCAGGGTTCGTGAAGATAACCAAGAATTTACAACTTTCATTATGAGACTGAAAATAAGATAAGGGTTAATATTGACTGCTATCGATGTAAAATATTACTAAGTATTTTAAGAGTTTATTCGGAAGATAACAGCTCTATAAACGTTCTTCTGTGGTGCCCCGACTTTCTAGTTAATTACATTTACATGATTAGCTTAATCAGGTAATATTAATTACAGAGAAATAATTTTATAAATTAGCATGTCATATCACTTAATCCGGCATAGCCAAAGACACGACACTATCCTATTTGTGCACAATTCATGTGATAGGTAGCTAGCTAACTAATGATTTGCTTAACACTTGTATTTTTAGGTGAATACATTGCTGTGTTCTTTTTTACATCAAGTGTTTATTATTTCAATTCATAGGGTTCATACAATACATTTATAGATAGATTTTTTTAAATCACCCCCACCCCCCACCATCAATCTGATAGCATGTAAAATAAATCATGAGATAAAAACAAATAAATGAATATTACATAGTAAATCTGCTGAACAATACATCAGAAAGCCTCAGAAATAGTGACAAATTATTGATACACATTCATGGATGTAAAGGCCCATTGGTTAAGAGTTCAGAAACGTCTCCTGCTGTTTTTGGCCCTGTGGATTCTGGCCGTGGAGAGCTCCATAAGTACAATTTCCATAAATGTGAGCAGCCATTGTTGCAATGGTAACTGATGAGGTGGAATCCACCTTTGTACAATCAGTTTCTTAGCAGCTGTGGTTCCTGCCAACCACACTCTCCTTTGGCGTTCTGACAAGTGCAAATCAGAGTCATCACAAAGCAACATCACTATTGGATGTAATGGCAGTATTTGCCATGGTTCCACTTGTCACCAGAGGGTGGCAGAGACCGTCCTAGAGACATTAATGACACTCAGGTGTGTCCTATTTACTCATTATGATTTCCCTGTTAAAAGAGGTATGTTTTCTGTTGTCTTTTGCTGAAGCTTGAATTGTGTGCCGTGTGCATTTGTCTCCTGAGTGATGTTTCGAGACTTGTTTTTGTTGGTTTCCTAGTGTTACTGTGATCCTTAAGTTACCATTTTCAGTAAAGTATTGTGTTTATCCTTAACCACTGATACCTCATCTGATTTCTTCTTTGAACCTGGGTCCAGAGATAACATCATTGACTTTCCCCCAGAATTCAACCACCCCCGGCATCTCCACAGCACATGCTGAAAAATACCAAGGTCCTTTTAGACCAAGAATCTGATATAAATGTTTTCTTACACGCCAGATTTAAGAGTATGAATGCCATTTAAGATTAGAAGCTCATCTGCTTCTCTGTAGCTTTCCACACATTTACTGAGTATGCTATAATGGGTCCAAACAGTTTTTTTAGGAGTCAATCCAGAAAATAATACATCTTGTAATCTAATTGGGGAAACTATTGACTCTTCTATTGGCATGCCAAGGAACAGAAGCCTCTGGGTTTAACATGGTCTTGAGGAAATTCATTTGGAAAGACAGGTGGTAACATTTTATATTTGGAACTGCAAGTCCACCTGATGTTTTTGTTCTCTGTAGTGTTGCATATTTAATCTGTGGTCTCTTTCTCCCCCAAATTAACTTCTTTATGGCATAGTCAAGTTTAGACCAATAGTATATAGGAGGAGGTAGTGGTAACATGGAACTCATAAAATTGATACAAGGGAGGACATTCATTTTAATAATTGAGATTCTAGCATGCAAAAAGTGGCCATAGCGGACCGTCTTATGTCTTTTTGGATCTTTTGAAATATATTTTTTAAAACTTTTTGCCCTTTTTTTTTACTTTTTACCCTCATCGCTGCAACTCCAGTATGGACTCGGGAGAGGCGAAGGTCAAGAGCCGTGCGTCCTCCGAAACACAAGCCAACCAAGCCTCTTGACACAATGCCCACTTAACCCGGAAGCCAGACACACCAATGTTTTTGAGGAAACACCGTACACCTGGCGACTGTGTCAGCGTGCCCTGTGCCCATGAGCCTAATGCTGTGAAAATAGACATTGGCTGGAGGGATTGCTGAGCATTTGCGATGTAGAGCAATATGTCATCTGCATAAAGAGAAATTACTTGTTCAGTTTGTTTGATTTTGATATGTGAGGATGCCGAATTTGGATGTATGCTTTGTGCCAGTGGTTCAAGAGAGAGTGCAAATAGCATAGGGGAGGCGGGACAACCTTGTTTACATCCTTGTTGTATGATAAATGGATTAGAATGGTAGTTGTTGAAGATATAATATAAGGATTCACATACATGGTGCGAATCATACGTATAAATCTAGCCCCAAAACCAAAATGTTCATGAACAAACCATAAATATTCTCACTCTAAGCGTTCAAAGGTTTTCTCTGCATCTAACGATAACACAGGACATGGGTATCCAGATTGGATGCCTCAGCAACCACATGAAACAGAAGGTCAGGATGTATGAGCTTGTTAATAACTTTCTCTAGGTGCATGGCTGGAACTTTGGCACACATCTTCATTTCTGTTCCGATTAAACTGATTGGCACAAAATTTGCACAATTTGTGACATGGTGAGGTTGGAAATCATGAGTAAATAAGACACACCTGAGTGTCATTAATGTCTCTAGGATGGTCTCTGCCGCCCTTTCGTGACAGGTGGAACCATGACAGTGTGTTGGGCAGATGAGCGGAGCAAGGAGGATTGCACTCTGATCCAGGTGCAGCGACATCGTCGAATGAACGCCTCAGCTTCAGCCTCTTCTTCAGGAAATGGGGGGGATGACACTCGAATGGCGACAGGCCAGTGGATGAGTTTGGCAGTGTGTTGTGAGCATACTCTGCCCAAACGAGGAACTTCCTCCAGTTGCTGGCCTGGATGGAGATTAAATGGCGGTGGAAGTTCTCCAGCTCCTGGTTGGCCCGCTCTTTTTGCCCAGTCGACTGTGGGTGGAACCCCAAGGAGAGACTCACAGACACCCCCAACAGGGAGCAGAAGGCTTTCCAATACCATGCAACGAACTGGGGCCCACGATCCGAGACAATGTCCTGGGGAAGTCTGTGTAGTCGAAAGACATGGGTTATCATGAGATCAGCGGTCTCCTTCGCTGAGGGCAACTTGGGTAAGGCAATGAAATTGGCTGCCTTGGAGAACTGATCAACGACCACCAGGATAGTGGTAAGCCCTTGTGATGGAGGTTAGGTGGGTCCAGGGCTGGCTGGGGATGGGCAGAGGTTGGATCAACCAAGCCGGTCACTGTTGTGAGGACTTGCTTTGGGCACAAGTGGAACAGACCGCAAGAAAGGATCACATCCTCAATCATGTTGGGCCACCTGAATTTCTGCCTCAGGAACTCCAGTATCCGATTAACCCCTGGATTCCCAGTTAATTTAAAGGCGTGTCCACATTGTAGCACTCGAGAACGGGCTGATCGTGGAACATAAAGTCTGTTAGTGGGACCCCCGCCGGGGTCAGGTTCTCGGGTCTGGGCTTGTCGTACCTTGGTCTCTATACTCCATAACAAGGGAGCCACAATGCGGGAGCTGGGGATGATGGGCTCGGAGTCCCTCTCCTCATTAGAGACATCGCGTTGGGGGGACAGGGCATCTGCTTTGTGATTCTTGGATCCGGGACGATAGGCCAGAGGGAAGTTGAACCTGTTAAAAAAACAGAGCCCACCTAGCCTGGCGAGCATTCAACCTCCTGGCTTCTTGAATGGAGACCAAGTTCTTATGGTCCGTCGAGATCACGAAAGGATGAAGTGCCCCCTCGGGCCAGTGTCTCCACCACTCAAGGGCCCACTTGACTGCCAAGAGCTCCCGGTTGCCTACATCTTAGTTGCGTTCTGCTGGCGAGAACTGCTTGGAGAGAAAGGCACATGGGTGCATTCTCTTGTCCCCCTCGTTCCGCTGTGAAAGGACCGCCCCAGCTCTGGTGTCCGAGGAATCCACCTCTACCACAAAGAGACGAGTAGGATCAGGATGAATGAGGATGGGTCCAGAGGTGAAACGTCCCTTGAGCTCCATGAATGCCCTGTCAGCTTCGGTTGTCCAGCCAAAACGGGTCTGGGACTTGTGGGTTAGGGCCGTAAGGCGCTGCCACTGCACCAAAGTTCCATATAAAACGCCTGTAAAAAATGGCAAACCCGAGGAACTGCTGGACTTGTTTGAGTGAGGTGGGATGGGGCCAGTCAGTGACCACCCTAACCTTAACAGGGTCCATTTGGATGCTGGCGGTGAAATAATGTGGCCCAGGAAAGAGACTTGGGATACATGGAACTCACACTTCTCAATCTTGACGTATAGTTGACTCTGCAGGAGGCTTCTCAGGACTTGGCGGACGTGCAGGATGTGTTCCGGGTCTTGGAGAAGATCAGGATGTCCCTCAGGGTGTCAATGATGAATGCTTGGAAGACTGCCGGTGAGTTCGATAATCCGAAGGCCATGACTAAATACTCATAGTGGCCACTAGGGGGTGTTAAAGGCAGTTTTTAATTCATCTACCTCCCTGATTCTCACCAGATTGTAAGCATTGCGGAGGTCCAGTTTGGTGAAAAATTGGGCCCCCTGGGCCAGCTCCAAGGCGGCGGACATCACGGGTAGGGCTTAACGGTTCTTAATCGTGATCCTGTTCAGTCCTCTGTAGTCAATGCAGGGATGCAGACCTCCATCCTTCTTTCCCATGAAGAAGAAACCTGCACCATCTGGGGATGTTGAGGAGCAAATGAAACCTACCTCCAGCAACTGTCGGATGTAATTTACTCTTACTGGGGCAGCAGGTAGCCTAGTAGTTAGAGCGTTGGACTAGTAACCGAAAGGTTGCAAGATTGAATCCCCGAGCTGACAAGGTAAAAATCTGTCGTTCTGCCCCTGAACAAGGCAGTTAACCCACTGTTCCTAGGCCATCAAATAAGAATTTGTCCTTAACTGACTTGCCTAGTTAAATAAAGGTTAAAAAAAATGTCCATGACTGCAGCTTCAGGGATCGAGAGGGAGTAAAGGAGTGGAGGAGGGGAGCCAGGTAGTTCTATGGCGCAGTCATATGGATGATGAGGAGGGAGGGTGGCGGCTTGCCTCTTACTGAAGGCCTCCCGGAGGTCGAAGTATTCGGGAGGGAGAGCAGAGAAGGCTTGGTCTTCAGTGGATGTAGGGGGATGCCTGTAGCACTGGGTGATGAGACTTGGGCATTGGCTCCTCCTGGGTTGGGGTTGGAGGGAGTCGGTAAGTGCCCGGAGGGTTTCTGATATCTGGAATAGTTGTTTCTGCTGCCGTCCCAGCAGTGCTCCTTGGCGGGTTACACCATTCCTGATATGGGTGATCTCTGCTGGGTCCATGTTGTGGGCTGAAGCTTGCTGTGACGTGGTGAGGTTGGACCCAGGTGCAGAGAAGAGACCAGACGAGGAATTAGCGGTTAAGGATAAACATAATACTTTACTGAGAAACGGTAACGGAAGGATCACAGTAACACTGGGAAAACAACAAACACTAAGTCTCAAACTCACTCAGGAGACAAACGCATACAGCACATAATTGAAGCTTCAGCAAAGGATATAGAAAACACACCTCATAATGAGTAAATAGGACACACCTGAGTGTCGTTAATGTCTCTAGGACCACTCAGTGGACACAACTTGTGAGGTGTTTTCCTTTCTTAGGGATTAGGGATATAATAGCTGGTTTGATGTCTCTGTGGAATTGTAATTTTTCAATAGCAATGTTAAGCTATTCAAGAATAACTGGTCCTAGCTCATCCCAAAATTTGAGATTGAATTCAGGAGGTATTCTATCAATACCAGCTGCTTTATCTTTCTTCATATTTAAAAGAGCAGCTTTCAGTTCAGATAAAGTTACAGGTTCCTCTAATAAAACTGTTTCTTCTTGAGAGAGTTTGGGCAACGTAAGGTTCTCCAGGAACTGCCGACAAGCAGTGGTATCAAAACTATTTGAGGAACTGTATGAATTTGAATAATATGCTCTCATAGTTGTATTTATTTCTGTAGGATCAGATATTAGCCCCTTAGTTGGAGATCTGATCAGCTGTATTGATGATCTTGTTTCAGCATGTTTAAACTGCAGCACCAGTAAGTGGCTGGGCCTACTCCCTTGAAAATAGTATTTTTGTCGCACCTTCTGCATAATGAATTCTGCTCTACTTCGCAACAGGTCATCAAGCTCCAGTCTACTTGTTTTTAGCTCAAAGACTCTTCCACCATTTTCCAATGATTTTCCAATTCACTGACCTTCGGAAGTCTTCATTTCTGTAAATTAGAGGAAAAATGTGTAGTGTGGTCTCTCATAAACCTTTTACAGCTAACCATACCATAGTTGAGTCCTCCACTGAGTGGTCATTTATTTCCCAAAAATATTTTAAATTGGATCTAAACTGAAAGATGAAGTCAGAGTTGTATAGTAAAGCATTATTAAACCTCCATCTCAGCGCACACTTATTCATTGGGAAGATTTGACATTTACAAAGAATGGGATTATGATCAGAGAATGGTCTGTAATGTTTTTATATGTTGCCTGTAATATCAGTAGATGTTAAAACATAGTCAATTCTTGAGAAAGTCTTACATCTAGCAGAAAAGCATGTATAGTCCTTAGTTGTGGGATTATGAAATCTCCAGCAGTCATTAAGATTAACATTTTTAAGAAATTGTTTCAGTGCATTGGAAGCATTCACTTGTAATGAGCTATGAGAAGGTCCAGATCTATCTAGTTTAGAATCAATAATAAGATTATAATCCAATAAATTGATCAGGTTTCTGGTTACAGAAGGGAGAAAATCTTTGTCATGTGAGTTAAGAGCATAAATAGATACAAATGCCATAGAGAGTGGAACATACAGTATGTAAGAAAATCTACCCTGTTTATCATTTCCACTTTTTTCAATTGTACGGGGTAGATTGCGTTTATGTAGAATAAGCACCCCTTTAGATTTATAGCAGGAAGAATATATTTTCCAACGGGGCTATACATTTGGGTGAGTTTTTTTTCTTGCCTGAGTAGCCTCGTTTCACTGCCAAAAATAAAATTAAACCATCTAGTGTTCAGCGCAATAACACTGTAACGCCCTGGCCATAGAGAGGGGTTTTTTGTTCTTTATTTTGGTTTGGCCAGGGTGTTACATTGGGTGGGAGTTCTATGTTCTGTTTCTATGTTTTTGTATTTCTTTGTTTTGGGCCGTGTGTGGCTCCCAATCAGGCACAGCTGAAGTTCATTGTTGTTGATTGGGAGTCACACAAAAGTGCATGTTTTTCCGTTGGGATTTTTGTGGGTAATTGTTTCTGTCATTGTGTTTCACCTGACAGGACTGTTTGGCTGTCAGTTTATTGTTTTGTTTGTATAGTGTTCTTTCTTAACCTCTATGGGCTAGGTGGGACGCTTGCTCAACAGCCAGTTGAATCCCGTGGCGCGATATTCAAATACCTTAGAAATGCTATTACTTCAATTTCTCAAACATATGACTATTTTACAGCATTTTAAAGACAAGACTCTCGTTAATCTAACCACACTGTCCGATTTCAAAAAGGCTTTACAACGAAAGCAAAACATTAGATTATGTCAGCAGAGTACCCAGCCAGAAATAATCAGACACCCATTTTTCAAGCTAGCATATAATAACACAAAAAACAAAACCACAGCTAAATGCAGCACTAACCTTTGATAATCTTCATCAGATGACACTCCTAGGACATTATGTTATACAATACATGCATGTTTTGTTCAATCAAGTTCATATTTATATCAAAAACCAGCTTTTTACATTAGCATGTGACTTTCAGAAATAGCATTCCCACCGAACACTTCCGGTGAATTTACTAAATTACTCATGATAAACGTTGACAGAAAACAACAATTATTTAAAGAATTATAGATAGAGAACTCCTTTATGCAATCGCGGTGTCCGATTTTAAAATAGCTTTTCGGTGAAAGCACATTTTGCAATATTCTGAGTAGATAGCCCGGCCATCATGGCTAGTTATTTTGACACCAACCAAGTTTGGTACTCACCAAACTCAGATTTACTATAAGAAAAATTGGATTACCTTTGCTGTTCTTCATCAGAATGCACTCCCAGGACTTCTACTTCAACAACAAATGTTGTTTTGGTTCCAAATAATCCATAGTTATATCCAAATACCGCCGTTTTGGTCATGCGTTCAAGTAACTATTCAAACGGTGACGCGCGAGCGCATTTCGTGACAAAACATTGCAAAATATTCCATTACCGTACTTCGAAGCATGTCAAACGCTGTTTAAAATCAATTTTTATGCGATTTTTCTAGTAAAATAACGATAATATTCCAACAGGGCGACGTTGTATTCATTCAAAGGCTGAAAGAAAAAAATTGAATTCTCATGAACGCGCATCTTCATCAGATGACACTCCTAGGACATTATGTTATACAATACGTGTATGTTTTGTTCAATCAAGTTCATATTTATAGAGTTTTGGCAAATCGGTTAGGACATCTATTTTGTGAATGACACAAGTAATTTTTTCAACAATTGTTTACAGACAGATTATTTCACTTATAATTCACTATCACAATTCCAGTGGGTCAGAAGTTTACATACGCTGAGTTGACTGTGCCTTTAAACAGCTTGGAAAATTCCACAAAATGATGTCATGGCTTTAGAAGCTTCCGATAGGCTAATTGACATCATTTGAGTCAATTGGAGGTGTACCTGTGGATGTATGTCAAGGCCTACCTTCAAACTCAGTGCATCTTTGCTTGACATCATGGGAAACTCAAAAGAAATCAGCCAAGACCTCAAAAAAAATTGTAGACCTC
Organism: Salmo trutta; assembly: GCF_901001165.1. Taxonomy (NCBI): domain Eukaryota; kingdom Metazoa; phylum Chordata; class Actinopteri; order Salmoniformes; family Salmonidae; genus Salmo; species Salmo trutta. The sequence goes on along the minus strand of NC_042980.1, from coordinate 2,482,678 downwards.
CGCAAGTCTGGTTCATCCTTGGGAGCAATTTCCAAATGCCTGAAGGTACCACGTTCATCTGTACAAACAATAGTACGCAAGTATAAACACCATGGGACCACGCAGCCGTCATACCGCTCAGAAAGGAGATGCGTTCTGTCTCCTAGAGATGAACGTACTTTGGTGCAAAGTGCAGATCAATCCCAGAACAACAGCAAAGGACCTTGTGAAGATGCTGGAGGAAACAGGTACAAAAGTAACTATATCCACAGTAAAACGAGTCCAATATCGACATAACCTGAAAGGCTGCTGCTCCAAAACCACCATAAAAAAGCCAGACTACACTTTGCAACTGCACATTGGGACAAAGATCATACTTTTTGGAGAAATGTCCTCTGGTCTGATGAAACAAAAATAGAACTGTTTGGCCATAATGACCATCGTTATGTTTGGAGGAAAAAGGGGGAGGCTTGCAAGCCTAAGAACACTATCCCAACCGTGAAGCATGGGGGTGGCAGCATCATGTTGTGGGGGTGCTTTGCTGCAGGAGGGACTGGTGCACTTCACAAAATAGACATCATGAGGAGGAAAATTGTGTGGCTATATTGAAGCAACATCTCAAGACATCAGTCAGGAAGTTAAAGCTTGGTCGCAAATAGGTCTTCAAAATGGACAATGACCCCAAGCATACTTCCAAAGTTGTGGCAAAATGGATTAAGGACAACAAAGTCAAGGTATTGGAGTGTCCATCACAAAGCCCTGACCTCAAACCTATAGAAAAATTGTGGGCAGAACTGAAAAAGTGTGTGCGAGCAAGGATGCCTACAAACCTGACTCAGTTACACCTGCTCTGTCAGGAGGAATGGGCCAAAATTCACCTAAACTTCTGACCCCCTGGGAATGTGATGACAGAAATAAAAGCTTAAGTAAATCATTCTCTCTACTATTATTCTGACATTTCACATTCTTAAGATAAAGTGGTGATCCTAAGTGACCTAATACAAGGAATTGTTACTAGGATTAAATTACAGGAATTCTGAAAAACGTTTAAAAGTATTTGGTTAAGGTGTATGTAAACTTCCGACTTCAACTGTGTGTCGATATTATTTTCTGAAGCTACTCTGAACATATCCCAGTCCACGTGATCAAAACAATCTTGAAGTGTGGATTCCGATTGGTCAGACCAGCGTTGAATAGTCCTTACCACGGGTGCTTCCTGTTTTAGTTTCTGTGGAGGAGCATGATGGAATCGTGGTCCGATTTGCCGAATGGAGGGAGGGGGAGGGCCTTATATGCATTCTGGAAGGTAGTATAACAATGGTCGAGAGTTTTAGCTGCGCGAGTACAACAATCAATATGTTGATAGAATTTCGGGAGCCTTTTCCTCAAATTTGCTTTGTTAAAATCCCCAGCTACAATAAATGCACCCTGTGGTTTCCAGTTTGCTTAAAGTTCAGTGAAGTTCTTTGAGGGCCATTGTGGTATCGGCTTGAAGGGGGATATAGACCGCTGTGGCTATTATTGACGAAAATTCTCTCGGAGATAGTACGTTTGGCATTTGATTGTGAGATATTCTAGGTTGGGTGAACAGAAGGACTTGAGTACCTGTATGTTATCACAGTTCACCATAAGTCGTTAATCATAAAACATATACCTACACCCTTCTGCTTCCCAGAGAGATGTTCGTTCCTGTTGGCGCAATGTACTGAGTATATCTCGAGAGAGCCATGTTTCCGTGAAGCAGAGAATGTTACAATCCCTGGTGTCGCTCTGAAAAGCAACTCTCGCCTTGAGCTCATCATCTTTATTATCGAGAGATTGGACATCAGCAAGTAAAATACCCGGGAGCAGTGGGTGGTGTACAGCCTTCCTAAGTGGGACCAGAAGATCGCTCTGAGTACCTCTCCACTGCCGCCGTTGTTTTGGGTCAGCCTCTGAAATAAGTCTACAAATGATCAAACATACATTAGTAATGGAAAGGAAACACTGACTCTTTGTTTAAGTATTAAAATACTCCTTTAGTAATACAATTGTAGGCAGAAGTTGGTACAGAGTACAGTATAACAGTATAGGATAGTTCTCCCAAAGTTCTGCAAAATGTCTAAGACATCCTGTAACTCATATAGCCTCTCCCAGTCCTCCTTGCGTGAGTTTCCCTGGCAACAACATTTTAATAAATCTAACCCCCTGACAGCAGCAACCATCTTATCAGCAAGTAAAAACTCAGAAGTGGGTTTGACCAAAACTTGAGCTTCCATCACAAGTATAGAGGAATAACCATGTAAATGAGTGTAAGTATCTTCTGACAGGTGGCTGGTTTCATCAGGACTGTGGCTGCCTTGTGTTCTCAGAAAACCAGATAAATACGGTGGGATCCAGACAGGAGGTGTCTGAACGTAGATGAACGTAGGTCACAACACTCAAAAACAGGTTTTAACACACACACAGAGGTCTCCTGAAGAGGAGACCTTACAGTTTATCAATACAGAATTGATTAACCCTTTAAAAGGTATGAGGCCTTGGTTTAACCCGCTTCACACCACTGGCTGTAGTCAATGAATAGCATTCTCACGGAGGTGTTCCTTTCGTCCAGGTGGGAAAGGGCAGTGTGGAGTGCAATTGCATCATCTGTGGATCTGTTGGGGCGGTATGCAAATTGGAGTGGGTCTAGGGTTTCTGGGATAGTCATCACCTCTTAATCAGGGAACAGGAGGGAACTTAGCTGTAAATACAAATAGCAGATACATTCTATTATAGCTGCGCTATCGTGGGTTTGGACAACGAGTTTCTCTCGTATCATGACGTCTGACAAGTATACACTTGCAGGGCAAGGGGCGAGGGAGGAAGGAATGAATGATTTTTAAATGGACCACCCTTGGCTGGAAATTCGTCACTCGTTCATCCCGCGATGATTGTGTTTTCAGCCACCGGTAGCTTGTGGGTGCTTTATATGCGCTACAGTCAATTATGAGTGCATGTATACTTATTTAAAACAAATAATAATATATGCCTACTGTATGATATTTACTTTTTACGTAGTAGCAGAATGTCTAACTAAATTGCATTTGTTTTTACTTACACTTGTATGTTGACTTCTCAATTGATGTTGTTTTTAAGTTATCGTGGACTTTTCTTAGTGGATTTACAATTGTCGCAAATTAAATTATGGGGAGTTTCAGGCCCTGGAGTGAACATAATCGTACACTCGCAAAGCCGACTAAAAACCAAGGCTGAGGGGCTTACGTTGCAAACTTCCCTTGCTTGGCTAATCATTTGGACCAACCTCCAAGATGGCGATGGGGATTCCCCCAAGGGCATAAGGCAAGGGTAAGTGAACGAGGGTGTTTCTTTTAATTGTTTGGACCACATCCCAGGTTAATTCTCTGATCCTCATCCTATGATTGGATGGACAGCATGTCAGTTCATACTGAAAAAGCTTTGATTGGTTGGAGGATGTCCTCCGGAAGTTGTCATAATTACCATTTAGGTCTATGGAAGGTGGTGAAGTCTACGAGCCTCCTTGGTTTTGTATTGAAGTCAATGTACCCAGAGGAGGACAGAAGCTAGCTGTCCTCCGGCTACACCATGGTGCTACCATGGTGTAGCCGGAGGACAGCTAGCTGTTGGAGTGCTGTTGAAGTTACTATTGACCTTCATTGTAAAACAGTGTGTTTTAATCAATTATTTGGTGACATATTAATATATTTAGTATAGTTTTATCTAAAAATGATAACTTTTTAGTGTTTCACTATTTTTATTTGTATCACATTTCTCTCAGGAGGATGGCCCTCCCCTTCCTCCTCTGAGGACCTTTTACTGCAGCACTTCAACAATGCCTCCTTGTCTTCTGTACTGCATATACTGTGGTATTATAGTAGGAGAGTGTAAAAAGATCTAACTGCCCCACAATCCAAAGTAATAAGGTTGTGGTCTATCAGAATGATCAGACAAATCATTTTGCTAAATTTAACTATGACAATATTTAACTGCTTGGCATAAGTAAAACATTTGATACTTCTTCCACTGCCACAAAAATACTTGTAAAGTGTTAAAGCAAGTCCCATACATTTTTCTTCATGGAAAAGTACCATACTTTTTAAGTGTTCTCCCCCCAGAGATGAAATGTATCTCAGGCCTTTAGATAAGTAGCCAATTATCTTTCCATTTGATGCGGTTGCCATGGTTACTGACCATATCCTTAAAATTAATGCCAAGCCAGAAAGAAAAGACATGAATAGATTGAAAAGCAGACTATTTAGGCCTAACTTGATTTGTATATATTAGACATTGCATTGTCCTTGAATGAAAGTCCTTGTTTTCAAAATAATAACTAGCTACATATTTATAAAAACGGAATTATTTCCTCTAACATAACACTGTTAATTATTTATCGGGAATTGTAAATACGAAGAATTATACTCCAATATGCAGTGACTCCTAGAATAATACCATTACTACTACAAATACAGTATTATTTGCATGGAAATGTATCCCAGCATGCATGCTTGACAGCGAAACGACGAACAGGGAAGGATGATGAAGCTAAAATGGCAGCTCAACTGACGGTGCTGCCAATTCGGGGTGAAGAAATACACAAGGAACAAACTAGAACAAAAGGCGATGTGACACATTTTCTTTGAGATTCTTTGCTTTAATCCCAAATTAAAAGACGATATGGTTTGAGATTCGGAATTCCGGGAAAGAAAGAACGATTCGACGCTCTGAAATTAGAAGCCTATTTCCCAGTTGCATCGCGCGGGCTACATTTTTTTTTTCTCCGGTTTTTGGAAGATAGACTGGGATGTAACAATTCTGCTGTTTTTGCAGTACAGGATGGACAAATGACATTTGACATATAATTGCAAACTATCTAGTTTTTTTAATGTAATATATGCATTGTTCTCCAAAACGATGATGTGTGCTGCAGCCGGTGGAGGGATTCTTCCATCCACATCGCCTTCGATGAGGCTAGGCATCAGGGTCATTTCTGGAGTTGGTGACGATTTCTCGTCCATTGGGTCGGGTATGGGTTCGTGTCAAACACCGGCAACCCAGTCGGATTGCCGAAGTCGGTACCAGCTTCTACTCTCTGGGCGAGCATTGGCGGAAAGATACAGGAGGATTTATACCACGGCTATCAATGATAAAGAGCAAGGGATAAACCAAGGAAGGTAGGTTGGGTGAAAATGAGAAATGTCTGACACAAAGCTGGCTAGCCTTGTAGCTAGCTTGCAAATTAGCCCAACTACCTGCAGGGTTTGTCACATAACCAATACTGTTTGACTGTATGCTCACATCCGAATGTATAGCCTACTAAACTCAACGATTTACGATGGAAAATCCATCCACCGGCTAATATCCAGTTAGCCAGGCTAACCTCTACCTAGTTTGCTAGCAAGGTGGCTAGCTTTGACAGCTAGCTAGCAATCCAACACTTAGCAGTTTAGCAGCTAACTGGCCACATGATAGCTGACAGCGTTAACGTTAGTGTCCAGTCATAATCATTTTACTGTGGGAGACGGGTAGGTTAGTTTTGAATAGGCTGATTTACTCACATGCTGTTACCCGTCAATTATGTTACTAGGTTAAATCGGTAACTTACTAGCCAACTAACTAGTAATGAGTAGCTAGCTAACCTAATTAGCTAGCCCGTTATTTAGCATAGCTAGCATAGCTATCCTCTCTAGTTGCGTTTTTGGTGGTTCTTTTTTACGCACTGCAGTATACAGGCTTGCCAGCTTACGTCAGGACTTTACTCTTCGTATGATCAGTGCATGTTGGTGAATATGTGTAGTTAGCTAGCTAGTCTACATTCGGCAGGTAAATAAAAACAAATGTCAGTAGCTGCTTGATTTTTGACATCTCACGTAGCTAAGTAGCTAGCTAGCTTGGATCGAACAATGTGTGTGGTATAGATCCTATTTAGTTACTAGTGGGGCTATGTCATAAACCCTGAAAGTTCGAGAATTGGTTTTAATTTCCAGCCATATTGGTCAGGGCCAAACCCAAACCAGTTCAATTGGATTGAGTGCCAGTAAGGGGCGTGATCCCGGTTTTACTTATGCAGGAAAATACAAGTTAAGTCAGATCTCAGAAATTGTGTAATAGAAATGTCAACCAAAGATATTGTTATGTAATTATAAATACAGTTTATACAAATATTCTGTATAAATAGCCTCTAAAATGTGTAAACAGAACATAAATGTCAACATTTTTGTTTTCTTGGAAAGCTGTGAGTGCTATTATATGTTTCAGTATCACTACTTGTGTAAGTTTTATCATCCACAGATTCAGCCGGTGTATGGCTGTGTATTAGAGGGCTTTGCGGATCCGTGTGGACCCAATATTCTAACTGGTCCTAAGGGGTCTGGGCCAGGTCCTGTTCGATTGGCATTGGGTCTCGGGACTATGTAGCTACAGCAGATAGACCCATGAAGACCTCTATTGTGGATTGACTGCATTGTTTGAATGTAATGTTGGCATATTAGCAGTTAAAGCTGCAATATGTAACTTTTTGGGCGACTGATGAAATTCACATAGCAATGTGAGTGTTAGATCTGTCATTCTCATTGAACGCAAGTCTAAGAAGTGGTAGATCTATTCTATGTGCATTATTTCTATGCTTCCCTTGCTTAAGTTTCGTTCTTGCATCTTACTTTGGGTTTTGTACACCAACTTTAAACAGCTGAAAATACTGTTTTTGGTTATTGAAAAAATATTTCACAGCGGTTTAGATTGTTTTGTCACATTAACAAAAATTAGGCGGTTTGATTTCTGTATATAGCACCTTTTTACAATAAAAAAATGTATGGAATCGTTCCTCAAACTGTCTGGTTGGCTAGCTAACAAACATACAGTGCAGATCAATTCTTAAAATAAATTTTACACAATAGCTTATTACAGCATTGGCAAACCATGGTTGACTATCTCCCTGACCAAAATGGCTCACCTTTATCCCATCATAAGAGTTTTCATGCCCATTCTATTATTGTAATTCCTAATTATATTGTGTGTGGGCCCAAATTCACAGGGCTGTAGTAGCAACCCTACCCTGGCAAATGGTTTTATCAAAATTGACACTTCACAGTAGGTTTCGGAGAATTTACGTAGAATTTACGCAGCTGGTTAGGAGAATTAACGTAGCAGTTTAGGATAATTAGGTTAAGGTTAGGAAAAGGGTTAGCTAAAATGGAGAAAAAAATCTACTTTTGACATCAATTTGACAAAAGCTGTGTCCCGTCTCGGCATGACTCTGGCAAACACAGCCAGCACTTTTTTTTCTCAGAGATAAAATGGTGGGATTATACAATGCATTCAGAAGGTATTCAGACCCCTTGACTTTTTCCACATTTTGTTACGTTACAGCCTTATTCTAAAATAGATTAAATTGTTTTTCTTCAACAATCTACACACAATACCCCATAATGATAAAGCAAAAACAGGTTTTTAGACATTTTTTTGCAAATGTATTATTATCATCAGATACCGTATTTACATAAGTATTCAGACCCTTGACACAGTATTTTGTTGAAACACCTTTTGGCAGCGATTACAGCCTTGAGTCTTATTGGATATGACGCTACAAGCTTGGCATACCTGTGTTTGGGAGTTTCTCCCATTCTTCTCTGCAGATCCTCAAGCTCTGCCAGGTTAGCTGGGAGCGTCGCTGCACAGCTATTTTCAGGTCTCTCCAGAGATGTTCGATCGGGTTCAAGTCCGGGCTCTGGCTGGGCCACTCAAGGACATTCAGAAACTTGTCCCGAAACCACTCCTGTGTTGTCTTGGCTGTGTGCTTAGGGTCGTTGTCTTGTTGGAAGGTGAACCTTTGCCCCCAGTCTGAGGTCCTGAGTGCTCTGGAGCAGGATATCTGTACTTTGCTCCGTTCATCTTTCCCTCGATCTTGACTAGTCTCCCTGTTATCGCTTTGTCATTATGGGATATTGTGTGTAGATTGAGGATTTGATTTATTTCATCCATTTCAGAATAAGGCTGTAACGTAACAAAATGTGGAAAAAGTCAAGGTCTGAATACTTTCCCAATGCACTGTATATTCGAGGTTGACCGATTTAATCGGCATGGTCGATTTCAAGTTCATAACAATCGGTAACTGGCATTTTTGGACGCCGATTGTGGCTGATTACATTGCATTCCACGAGGAGACTGTGTGGCAGGCTGACCACCTGTTACATGAGTGCAGCAAGGAGCCAAGGTAAGTTGCTAGCTAGCATTAAATGTACACTGTCCAAAAAAATAAAGGGAACACTAAAATAACACATCCAAGATCTGAATGAATGAAATAATCTTATTAAATACATTTTTCTTTACATAGTTGAATGTGCTGACAACAAAATCACACAAATAATCAATGGAAATCCAATTTATCAACCCATGGATGTCTGGATTTGGAGTCACTCAAAATTAAAGTGGAAAACCACACTACAGGCTGATCCAACTTTGATGTAATGTCCTTAAAAGAAGTCAAAATGAGGCTCAGTAGTGTGTGTGGCCTCCACGTGCCTGTATGACCTCCCTACAACGCCTGGGCATGCTCCTGATAAGGTGGCGGATGGTCTCCTGAGGGATCTCCTCCCAGACCTGGACTAAAGTATCCGCCAACTCCTGGACAGTCTGTGGTGGATGGAGCGAGACATGATGTCCCAGATGTGCTCAATTGGATTCAGGTCTGGGGAACGGGCGGGCCAGTCCATAGCATCAATGCCTTCCTCTTGCAGAAACTGCTGACACACTCCAGCCACATGAGGTCTAGCATTGTCTTGCATTAGGAGGAACCCAGGGCCAACCGCACCAGCATATGGTCTCACAAGGGGTCTGAGGATCTCATCTCGGTACCTAATGGCAGTCAGGCTACCTCTGGCGAGCACATGGAGGGCTGTGCGGCCCCCCAAAGAAATGCCACCCCACACCATGACAGACCCACCGCCAAACCGGTCATGCTGGAGGATGTTGCCGGCAGCAGAACGTTCTCCACGGCGTCTCCAGACTCTGTCACGTCTGTCACGTGCTCAGTGTGAACCTGCTTTCATCTGTGAAGAGCACAGGGCGCCAGTGGCGAATTTGCCAATCTTGGTGTTCTCTGGCAAATGCCAAACGTCCTGCACGGTGTTGGGCTGTAAGCACAACCCCCACCTGTGGACGTCGGGCCCTCATACCACCCTCATGGAGTCTGTTTCTGACCGTTTGAGCAGACACATGCACATTTGTGGCCTGCTGGAGGTCATTTTGCAGGGCTCTGGCAGTGCTCCTCCTGCTCCTCCTTGCACAAAGGCGGAGGTAGCGGTCCTGCTGCTGGGTTGTTGCCCTCCTACGGCCTCCTCCACGTCTCCTGATGTACTGGCCTGTCTCCTGGTAGCGCCTCCATGCTCTGGACACTACGCTGACAGACACAGCAAACCTTCTTGCCACAGCTCGCATTGATGTGCCATCCTGGATGAGCTGTACTACCTGAGCCACTTGTGTGGGTTGTAGACTCCGTCTCATGCTACCACTAGAGTGAAAGCACCGCCAGCATTCAAAAGTGACCAAAACATCAGCCAGGAAGCATAGGAGCTGAGAAGTGGTCTGTGGTCACCACCTGTAGAACCACTCCTTTATTGGGGGTGTCTTGCTAATTGCATATAATTTCCACCTGTTGTCTATTCCATTTGCACAACAGCATGTGACATTTATTGTCAATCATTGTTGCTTCCTAAGTGGACAGTTTGATTTCACAGAAGTGTGATTGACTTGGAGTTACATTGTGTTGTTTAAGTGTTCCCTTTATTTTTTTTGAGCAGTGTATTTTATAAAAAAACTATCAATCTTCACAATCACTAGTTAACTACACATGGTTGATGATATTACTAGGTTAACTAGCTTGACCTGCGTTGCATATAATCAATGCGGTGCCTGTTAATTTATCATCGAATCACAGCTACTTCGCCAAACGGGGGATGATTTAACAAAAAAAGCACAATCGTTGCACGAATGTACCTAAACATAAACATCAATGCCTTTCTTAAAATCAATACACTGAAGTGTTTTTTTAAGCCTGCATATTTAGTTAAAAGAAATTAATGTTAGCAGGTAATATTAACTATGGAAATTGTGTCACTTCTCTTGCGTTCATTGCACGCAGTCGGTATATGCAACAGTTTGGCCTGCCTGGCTCATTGCGAACTAGTTTGCCAGAATTTTACATAATTATGAAATAACATTGAAGGTTGTGCAATGTAACAGGAATATTTAGACTTATGGATGCCACCCATTAGATAAAATACGGAACGTTTCCGTATTTCACTGAAAGAATAAACGTTTTGTTTTTTGAAATGATAGTTTCCGGATTTGACCTTATTAATGACCTACAGCTCGTATTTCTGTGTGTTTATTATTAAGTCTATGATTTGATAGAGCAGTCTGACTGAGCGGTGGTAGGCGCAGCAGGCTTGTAAGCATTCATTCAAACTTTCCTGCGTTTGCCAGCATCTCTTAGCAATGCTTGCTTTACCACTCTGTTTATATCTTCAAGCCTATCAACTCATGAGATTAGGCTGGCAATACTAAAGTGCCTATTAGAACATCCAATAGTCAAAGGTATATGAAATACAAACGGTATAAAGAGTCGCCGCGTCATAATTCCTATAACTACAACCTAAAACTTCTTAACTGGGAATATTGAAGAACTGGGAATATTAAACCATCAGCTTTCATATGTTCTGAGCAAGGAACTGAAACATTTAGCTTTTTTACATGGCATACAGTGAGGGGAAAAGTATTTGATCCCCTGCTGATTTTGTACATTTGCCCACTGACAAAGAAATGATCAGTCTATAATTGTAATGGTAGGTTTATTTAAACAGTGAGAGACAGAATAACAACAACAAAAATCCAGAAAAACGCATGTCAAAAATGTTATAAATTGATTTGCATTTTAATGAGGGAAATAAGTATTTGACTCCCTCTCAATCAGATAGATTTCTGGTTCCCAGGTGTCTTTTTATACAGGTAACGAGCTGAGATTAGGAGCACACTCTTAAAGGGAGTGCTCCTAATCTCACATTGTTACCTGTATAAAAGACACCTGTCCACAGAAGCAATCAGATTCCAAACTCTCCACCATGGCCAAGACCAAAGAGCTCTCCAAGGATGTCAGGGACAAGATTGTAGACCTACACAAGGCTGGAATGGGCTACAAGACCATCGCCAAGCAGCTTGGTGAGAAGGTGACAACAGTTGGTGCGATTATTCACAAATGGAAGAAACACAAAATAACTGTCAATCTCCCTCGGCCTGGGGCTCCATGCAAGATCTCACCTCGTGGAGTTGCAATGATCATGAGTACGGTGAGGAATCAGCCCAGAACTACACGGGAGGATCTTGTCAATGATCTCAAGGCAGTTGGGACCATAGTCACCAAGAAAACAATTGGTAACACACTATGCCGTGAAGGACTGAAATCCTGCAGTGCCCGCAAGGTCTCCCTGCTCAAGAAAGCACATATACATCCCCGTCTGAAGTTTGCCAATGAACATCTGAATGATTCAGAGGACAACTGGGTGAAAGTGTTGTGGTCAGATGAGACCCAAATGGAGCTCTTTGGCATCAACTCAACTCGCCGTGTTTGAGGGGGAGGAATGCTGCCTATGACCCCAAGAACACCATCCCCCACCGTCAACATGGAGGTGGAAACATTATGCTTTGGGGGTGTTTTTCTGCTAAGGGGACAGGACAACTTCACCGCATCAAAGGGATGATGGACGGGGCCATGTACCGTCAAATCTTGGGTGAGAACCTGCTTCCCTCAGCCAGGGCATTGAAAATGGGTCATGGATGGGTATTCCAGCATGACAATGACCCAAAACACACTGCCAAGGCAACAAAGGAGTGGCTCAAGAAGAAGCACATTAAGGTCCTGGAGTGGCCTAGCCAGTCTCCAGACCTTAATCCCATAGAAAATCTGTGGAGGGAGCTGAAGGTTCGAGTTGCCAAACGTCAGCCTCAACCTTAATGACTTGGAGAAGATCTGCACAGAGGAGTGGGACAAAATCCCTCCTGAGATGTGTGCAAACCTGGTGGCCAACTATAAAAAAACGTCTGACCTCTGATTGCCAACAATGGTTTTGCCACTAAGTCATGTTTTGCAGAGAGGTCAAATACTTATTTCCCTCATTAAAATGCAAATCAATTTATAACATTTGACATGCGTTTTTCTGGATTTTTTTTGTTATTCTGTCTCTCACTGTTCACCAGCCATACTGCGCGTTCTGTGCGTGATTTCCTGCAAGACAGAAATGTCAGTGTTAGGCCGTGTCCAGCGAAAAGCCCGTATCTCAATCCCATTGAGCACGTCTGGAATCTGATTGATCGGAGGGCTAGGCCCCCCCCCCCCAGAAATGGCCGGGAACTTGGTGGGAGAGTGGGGTAACATCTCACAGCAAGAACTAACAAATCTGGTGCTGTCCATGAGGAGCAGATGCATAGCAGTACTTAATGCAGCTGGTGGCCACACCAGATACTGACTGTTACTTTTGATTTTGACCCCCCCACACCCACCTTTTTTGTGGAACTTGTTCAGTATGTCTTAGTTGTTGAATCTTATGTTCATACAAATATTTATACGTGGAATTTGCTGAAAATAAATGCAGTTGACTGTGAGAGGACGTTTCTTTTTTTGCTATATATGGGTCGTGGCGCCAGGGTATGTAGCCTGTCGGTAATCCGGCTGTTACCATCAATTTTTTTTAGCCTTTTTTTTGTTGTTGCGTGTTACCATATTGATTAGACAATTCTGTGATTGTCTATAGGCCCAACTGTTACTGAATTTGCTAATTTATTTCATAATGTGTTTCAGGGGAAAGAAAACTTTGAGCAAGAAGAAGCTGAAACGGCGCCAAAAGGTCAAGTCAAAAGTCAAAACAAGAACCAAGGTAAGATATTTTATTGGTACAAGAGGGACCTTTCTTTCCTTGTGAGTTACTTTTTTATTTTTTTTTCTCAGAATAATACAATGATTTCATTGCAAATTTGTTGCTTTAGTTCTTTTTGGTCAAAGAAAGTTGGAGTTGCCTATTGAGAATCTCAAGCTGAGAAAAAATTTGTATTTTCTTGTAATGCTTCACCTTTATCAAAGCATTTTATTTTCATGTTACAACTCATTTACATAACTACACCTCCTAGGCTATATACATGTATGAGCACAGGCTTGCTTAGCTGGTTTTGCCGTTGATCAAATGAACTCTGCTGATTTTGATTATAACAACATTAATGCGTTAGTTTCTCCCTCATTAATATTTAAGTTGGTTGCCAGGAACACCGTTTTATTTAGTTGGCTTGACCAACTGCCAGGGCTCCAGCTCTCTCACACCTGGAAGAGTAGCTGGAGAAGGAGGTTGAGGTAGTAATGGGAGTGGGTCTGGCTTGGGTGTGATGGAGCTGTTGCTGAGCAACCTATGTGTTCCACATTTCCACGGAAACCGTTGCCAGCCTGCCCTCCATCTCTTCATCTGTGCTAGGACTCTTTCCTTTGTGATTCTCTGTGCAGGGCTAGGAATAAAATGGTGTAGTAGGCCCTACCCTTATAGTCTCCAAAACCTAAACAAACCCCCAGAGCTGATCTCGAAGCCTGTTGGATATATTTATCTTTTCTTTCACATTGCAAGTGTCATCTGCACTGCGGTGGGACCCTGGTAACGCCTGGCTGTTTTGGATTTCCTTTCTTAAGCAGTTAAAAGAAAATCCCCTGTGAGGGTTGAGCCAAAAGCAGAGAGATGCAGACAGGTACACCCCAAAACATCACAGATGGTTGGAGTGCGGCTGGTCCGATTTTCACTCATGCCTCTCTCTCATACAGGTGGGGCTGGTTCCTTTCTCTCTGGCTCCCCTCTCTGATCTAGTGTGGGACTGGTCCCATTTCACGCCCGTTTCCCCCCCTCTGATACGGCTCGGGCCAGTTTGTGCCTTAGAACACGCCCCCCCCCTCTGTCACAGCATGGTATTTAAAGGTATTCTCAGCAAAGTGACTTTGCACGAGCCGCACCACAGATATTGCGACGAGCGAGACAGAAGATTTCGTTCTCACACAGTATGTGCGCAAGTTCGCTTCACGCAGTTACGTGGTAGATACGAGAACGAAACAGCGGCGAAGTTGAGCCACTTGATTCCGAACTGTTAGTTGTGTAAATTGACCCACTCTGCTGTTTACTTTCTGCACTTGTTATATCGCTGAGCCTACCTTTTTTTTTTTTTTTTTTTTTAAGGGCCTCTTCCGCATTTGCTTCTCTGCTTACAAACACACACATGGGTGGAGTCTGTCATGGCAGGAGGAGGGAAAGGGGAGGAATGCTATTGTAGTAGTTTCATCCTGAAGCAGTTTAATGATTTTGCTATTCAGACTGCTTTTTTGTGTGTGGAAATATTATCGTGTTCAAAACAACCTAAAACATTTCAACTGATATAGCCTTTAGGCTGCTGACTATAATCAGACGTCAAGGGCTAAGATAAGCCTAGGCCTATGTAGACCGTTTGTAATTGTGCAGACGGTAGTGTTCTCTTTCTTGAAGCATTCAGATAGCTGTCGTTTTTTACGTTTACGCTTAATTCCAGTTGGGCAAAACATAATCCGAAACACAACCAAAACAAACTGCAAATGCATTCAACATGTTTGTAGAGTTACAAGCTTGATCGAGTCATTGTGTGCAATGAATATGGGACCAAAAACGTTTGAATGTCCAAAATACTTATGACCGCTTCAAATGAGGGGACTAGATATGTTTCATTGTAAAAAGGGGATATATTTAAATTAGAGGTTGACAGATTTTAAACGGCATGGCCTATTTCACTTTGGGAGCCGATTATGGCTGATTACATTGCACTCCACGGGGAGACTGCGTGGCAGGCTGACCACCTGTTACGCGAGTGCAGCAAGGAGCCAAGGTAAGTTTCTAGCATACTCACTAGTTAACTACACATGGTTGAAATTACTAGTTTAACTAGCTTGTCCTGCGTTGCAAATAAATTAACAGGCACCACATTGATTATCATCGAATCACCAAACGGGGGATGATTTAACAAAAGCACAATCGTTGCACGAATGTACCTAACCATATACATCAATGCCTTAAAATCAATACACAAGTAAGTCGCTCTGGATAAGAGCATCTGCTAAATGACTTAAATGTAAAATGTAAATGTAAGTATATATTTTTTAAACCTGCATATTTAGTTAAGAAATTCATGTTGGCAGGCAATATTATCTAGGGAAATTGTCACTTCTCTTGAGTTCTGTGCAAGCCGAGTCAGGGTGTATGCAGCAGTTTGGGCCACCTGGCTCGTTGCGAACTGTGTGAAGACCATTTCTTCCTAACAAAGACCGTAATAAATTTTCCCGAATTTTACATAATTATGACAACATTGAAGGTTGTGCAATGTAACAGCAATATTTTGTGGATGCCACCCGTTTGATAAAATACAGAACGGTTCTGTATTTCACTGAAAGAATAAACGTTTTGTTTTTCGAAACGATAGTTTCCGGATTTGACCATATTAATGACCTAAGGCTCGTATTTGTGTGTTTATTATAATTAAGTCTATGATTTGATAGAGCAGTCTGACTGAGCGGTGGTAGGCAGCAGCAGGCTCGTAAGCATTCATTCAAACAGCACTTTCCTGCGTTTGCCAGCAGCTCTTCGCAATGCTTGAAGTGCTGTTTATGACTTAAAGCCTATCAACTCCTAAGATTAGGCTGGCAAAACTAAAGTGCATATAAGAACATCCAATAGTCAAAGATATATGAAATACAAATCGTATAGTCCCGTAATTCCTACACAAAACTACAACCTAAAACTTCTTAACTGGGAATATTGAAGACTCATGTTAAAAGGAACCACCAGCTTTCATATGTTCTGAGCAAGGAACTTAAACGTTAGCTTTTTTATATGACAATATTTTGGGGCTTTCCTCTGACACCGCCTAGTATATAGGTCCTGGATGGCAGGAAGCTTGGCCCCAGTGATGTATTGGGCCATACGCACTACCCTCTGTAGCGCCTTACGGCTGGATGCCGAGCAGTTGCCATACCAGGTGGTGATGTTCTTGTTGGTTCAGCTTTAGAACTTTGAGGATTTGGAGACCCATGCCTAATCTTTTCAGTCTCCTGAGAGGGAAAAGGTTTTGTCGTGCCCTCTTCACCACTCTCTTGGTGTGTTTGGACAATGATAGTTTGTTGGTGATGTGGACACCAAGGAACTTGACGCTCTCGACCCGCTCCACTACAGCCCCGTCGATGTTATTGGGGGCCTGTTCGGCCCTACTTTTCCTGTAACCCACAATCGTCTCTGGCTGGGCCACTCAAGGACATTCAGAGACTTCTCCCGAAGCCACTTCTGCGTTGTCTTGGCTGTGTGCTTAGGGTCGTTGTCCTGGAATGTGATCCTTTGCCCCAGTCTGAGGTCCTGAGCACTCTGGAGCAGGTTTTCATCAAGGATCTCTCAACTTTGCTCCGTTCATCTTTCCCTCGATCCTGACTACTCTCCCAGTCCCTGCCGCTGAAAGAGATCCCCACAGCATGATGCTGCCACCCGCATGCTTCATTGAAGGGATGGTGCCGGATTTCCTCCAGATGTGACGCTTGGCATTCAGGCGAAGAGTTTTTATTATTGGATTCATCAGACCAGAGAATCCTGTTTCTCATGGTCAGAGTCCTTTAGGGTGCTTTTTTGGCAAACTCTAAGCGGGATGTCATGTTCCTTCTACTGAGGAGTGGCTTCCGTCTGGCCAGTCTACCACAAAGGCCTGATGGGTGGAGTGCTGCAGAGAAGGTTGTCCTTCTGGAAGCTTCTCCCATCTCCACAGAGGAACTCTAGATCTCTGTGGGTTCTTGGTCACCTCCCTGACCAAGGCCCTATTCCCCCGATTGCTCAGTTTGGCAGGGCGGCCAACTCTAGGAAGAGTCTTGGTGGTTCCAAACTTCTTCCGTTTAAGAATGATGGAGGCCACTGTGTTCTTGGGGACCTTTAATGCTAATGTTTTGGTATCCTTCCCCAGATTTGTTTCTCGACACAATCCTGTCTTGGTTCTCTACGGACAATTCCTTCGACCTCATGACTTAGTTTTTGCTCTGACGTGTACTGTCAACTGTATGACCTTGTATGTGCCTTTCCAAATCATGTCCAGTCTGTTGAATTTACCACAGGTGGTGTCCAAGTTGTATTAACATATCAAGGATGATCAATGAAAACAGGATGCACCTGTGCTCAATTTCTAGTCTCATAGCAAAATATTTTTTCAAGAAAGTTATGCTTTGTCGTTATGGGGTATTTTGTGTGTGTGTGTGTGTGTGTGTGTGTGTGTGTGTGTGTGTGGAATGCAGAAACATTTTTTTAAAATCCATTTTAGAATAAGGCTAACTTTAATGTAGATGGCACTGTGTATTTTTTGCTACTGCTAAAGTGAAAAAAATCTTGGTCGTGGAACAGCCTGTCGACTAAATGGGGGTCAGCGCTATTTAAAAAATAATAATAATAATAATAATAATCTCGAATCCTAAGTGCTGGAGTGTAGCGCCACATTTTAGTTTCACTTTCCAAATATGGGTTAAAGTGTATGTAATCAAGGTTAGAAATTGTTTTTCTCATACCAGGCTGGAATGGCCTCACTGAGTGCTGTAAATACGAATAAGTTAAATTACGAGCCTAGTTGGTTTAGCCACAGAAAAAGACGGCAACCTTTCTGTTAGCTATGATTGGCTGTGATAATGAGTGTGCTGGACGTGCTGAGAGATGTCTTCAGATTGGTCTGTCATATAGCACGCTTCTGTCTATTTGAGCTTGTCAGTATGTCTAGGTAATCCTGTCTAACACAGCTTTTTTTTAACTGTATCGTGTAGTAAAACTGAGTAAGTGTTGCTCTTTTCTGGAGGACCGAGTTTTGAAATCAGTGGAATTCGAGTATGATAGCTAAGGAGATGGAGGATACACCTATCTCCGGATTACATCTTCAAACTAAGGACAACCATGGCATCCGACAGGAAGGATGTATAGGGTAAGATAGACGGGCTAGCTACATTTTCAGATATTACACATTGCTAATTTTCACAGTGGTTTATGTTCACGTTAGTATACTGTTAGCTAGCTAGTTAACATTAGCTGGCTGGCACGCTCACTAGCTAACGTTACGTGTATGATCTTATTATTTGTATCTCAGAGCCATTTACTTGGCTAGCTATAGCCTAATGTTGGCTAGCAACCATTGAACCTGGTTGGTTAGCTACCTGCAGATTCATGCAGGGTAGTAATGTCATGAGTTGGGATTATAGTTCATTGTTTACCTAGCTAGCTACATGTCTTAAAAAAAGACTACACTATGCAACTACCCATTTCGGGTGCGTTCGTAAATTGTGAGGTCATAACGTTCGGATCAACCGTACTCATTGGCCAGAAGGTCCAGTGTGCGCTCCGAGAGCGTAACGCTCTGAATTTACGAACGGACAATCTGACAGCGCACTTGCAGTCACCAAAGCTCTGGATAACATAACAGCCTAACCAGCTCTGCTAGGGTAAGTTATTTTCAGTGAGCTGTTCTCTCATTTGTGTCTGAAAGTAGCTAGCAAGTTAGCTTGGGTGCTTGACTGCTGTTGGTACAGAACACTTGGCTCAATCCTTAAAGATGTGTGGTTCTGATGCTTAAGAGGGTGTGGACGATGCTGAATGGGTGTAGACAAAGAAGGGCTCTCCAGTAGTAGAACCACAAATATTCAAGGGCAATTTTCTCAAGTGAGGTTACAAGTTTATCAACTTTGAAAGCATAATTACTTTCCCACTGTTACTCAACTGCAGTGTATGATAATTGTTTTGCTCTGATTCTCTACTTCTATCCAATGTAAAAAAAAATAAATATCATATTACGCAACATAAGACATATTTTTCAATAATTTTTTTATATAGCAGGATGGTCACATTAACTTTGAATATAAATCCTGCTACCTAGGTAGATGAAGGCATATTAGCTCATTGGAATAGAACCTGCTTTGTTCACATCAGCTTTGTTTTTCAATGCCATTATGGATTACTGACTGTTCAAACGGTAAGTAACAAGTGACCAA
This sequence comes from Salmo trutta, assembly GCF_901001165.1. Taxonomy (NCBI): domain Eukaryota; kingdom Metazoa; phylum Chordata; class Actinopteri; order Salmoniformes; family Salmonidae; genus Salmo; species Salmo trutta. Next base: position 2,463,606 of record NC_042980.1, on the reverse strand, counting down.
ATCGGATTGGTGTGTTCAGACAGTCATTTGTTGACATGGCTACGCTAGTTGTTATAGTAACAACTGGTGTAGGCTGATGGTGCTCACGCTTCCTCTCACTAAGAAGTTGTTGTTTAGCAAGTTAAGGTGACAACAGTGCCTGGCAAGTTTCTCAGTTTCTTTGAATGTTCGAAATCCTAGTGTAATTGGGTAGTTGCCATACGGACAAAACAAAAGTAAAATTTTTTTTTAATAATTTTATGAATTGTTTAGACAGTTTAACCTTTTTTTTAATGAAAATTTTTTTTTTTTTTTTTAAATGTATAAAAACATTTCATGCATTAGTGCCTTGAATTTATCCATCATGTTTAATGATTCCCAAATGGACAAAGATTTTTACCCATAAGTTACTTCTGTTTTAAATCAGTAATCATATTCTGGAATTTCTATTAATGTTTCCCCATTTTCATTTTGAGTAAGATTGTTAATTGACAACCTAGATAAAAAAACGGAAAAAATATATCTATTTAGTTTGTATGTTACCTGCTTAACAATTATTTGAACATTTTGTTCAAGACGACCCCCTTTTCTCCTTGCATTTATTGGCGTCAACCCATAGGACATTGGACAATACACAACAGGCAGTAAAATGTAATTAAGGACACGTAGTTTCTGACCCCTTTTAAAATGCAACTTCTAAACATCTAATGTATCATTTTAAGGATTTAAAATGTACTCATTCCAATTACAAGGCCTCGAGTCCTGTATTGTTACTTTTCATCACTACCACCTTGAGTGGGGAGTGTGTAATTTGCGTGGCTGGTGCCTTCCTTGGATGTGGTAGCAGTTTTTCTTAGTTTTCCCTCCCCGGAATCTAACCCCAATTCCCCTGGTCACTATGGTATACACAGAAAGAGCCATCGAAAGTTGATAGGGCAGACATTCAAATTAGATGTCAGCGCCACGAATGGCTCGCCACTGGTCGAGGTTATAGTCATCGAAAATGTCAGAGTACCCCGCATGGGTTTTTGGTCTGAATAAATGCACGCATACCGAAGGGCGGCACTTGTTGGCAGGTATTAGCGCTATAATTGCTGCAGTCATCCAAGTAACGTTAGAGCAATCAAAGGAACCATGGCTAATATGAGTCATTCACACTTTCATTGTACTGGCCGTTTGTACCAAGTTTATCTTTGAGACAGGAATATGCATCTGGCAGTATCACTCAGGTAGACCCACAACATTGTATACCTGGCCGCACAGGGCCACAGTTCTCAAGTAATGGAGGAAACCTTAGCGCACCCAGTGGGAGCCTCGACCTACCAACTGCTGATGCCGTGGGAGCCGAGGCACCACTTGAGAGGTTTTTTGTTGGAGGGTTTTTGGAGTATACCGTGAAATGGAGCCATTGACCGGGTGTGAGAAACACAATTGGTCTCTGACGCTGGTGAGTACAATGGGACGCAGGTCAGTCTGGGACTGTGGTGCAATTTCTGCAAACCTCCAGTAAGTGGTATTTAAAAAAATATATATATTTATTATCAACCAGCTAAATTCTAAGTTAACTTGGCAAGCTATATTTGTATTTAACTGATGTGTACATGTGATGTTTTTGTTAGCTAGTTAACTTAACGTTAGCAGTAACTGGTTTAAACAAAAAATCTAAATTTGTACAAATCTCAAATGGCAGGTTATGTTGTAATGTTAAGGTGTTTGTCCCAGCTAAACAAAGGGATTAACCTGGATTGTAACTAAGAATAAAGTCATGGCTCTTTTGCAAGCTGAGGCCATGTGGCTTGTAAAAATGGCTACAAGCTAGCTACCAAGCTTTATGCATGATATGTCCACTGCTTGGTTTGGTTTGACTTTTAACTAGCTGGCTAGTTTGTACAGCTTTACTTAACTAGAATAGCTAACGTCTGCTAAATGACTAGAATGTAAATGTTTGTCTAGCATTAGGGTCAAACAACCCTTATCCAGATTTCATATTGGAAGAACAACCATTGTCCAGCTTGAAACAATGAGTTTTCAGACATTATGTAACTTATCTAGCTTTAATACTGTGTATTGTTATCCCCCAATGTAGGCAACTCTGCTGCTGAACAAGATGTGCTGTCCATTGTTGCCTCCAGCTCAAGCAGCTCCTCTAACTCTACCAGCTCCTACCGTTCGAGCCCTTCCACGAGGCATTGTTCCCCACCCAGGTGTCCAGCCCACCCTCTCCCCTACTAGGCCTCACCCTCGCCAGTTTGCTACCAACCCAAAACTTTCGTTAAGGTTTGCACTTGTACTTTGCCAATGTTTTTTTTTTTTCATTTTGTGGACATGTTGCGCTACCACCAGCTGCATATTTTTGCATTTAATATTTCAGGAAAAAGGAGCAGAGACTTGGTTGAAGGAAATGCAGAGCAATGACCAGGAACTACTGGAAAGAAGGGTGGAGGCCCAGCTGATACTTTCAATATATGAAAGAGAGGGACACCAGAGAGGAAAATGAAAGCGCTGCAGAGATGACAGTGCGGGCTGAGGAGAGGTGCAGTTTCAGCCAGTGATTCCTCAATGTCCTGGGATGACTGGTGGACACCATTGCCACGTTGGGTCCACACCCCTGATTCCGTTCTACTGTGCTTGGACATGCACCCAGAGAAGGCAGTGTGGGCTGCTGCAGCAGCAAAGGACAGGGGGCTGAAGGCAAAGTTCAACTACGCATTGCTCAGTGCCCTGGTGTCCACCATTGCCACCTGACATCTACTTCTGATTCCTTACAGCACCTCGTCGTGCAACCAGATCCTCATTGACAATAATGCTTCTTATAGTTTTTCCTTTGTTGTAAAAATGTTGTACATAGTTCATGTGTTTACATGGTTTGATTTGCACTTAGTTTTTATGCACAATGCAGTCTTATTTGTAAACCCTAACCCTTTATTTATACTTTTCGATGTAAAGTTTGCATGTGTACTTTGAGCATACGTTGGGTCATTTCCACCCTCAGAAATAAACACTTTCTAGACATTTGTGATGTTCAACACTCATTTCATTCATAATATATACCTATTGATTCATTATGATGTCTGAAAAGGGCCCTGTGTTTTGCCTTATCATTTAACATGCCTGGATTTGTTATGTCACATTTTCACCAATCACAGGGTCCTAGTTATGGGCATGGTACGATTTGACTCCATAAGCCCAAAATGGATGCCTTATACCAATCTGGGCTCAAACCCGGGCACACTTTTCAATTTCATCAGCTGCCATGCTTTGCTTACAGAGCTCTGGGGGCTATTCCTGCTGGCGAACTTAAGTCTGCTTTCTGGAATACCCCACTGTCTATAAATGAGAACCTCAGCCCCATTTCTCAGCTTTATGAGAAAAGGAATGGTAAAAGCTGCTCTTAAGCGCCAATCAGAAGTTCAAACGATAACAAAGCTGTCACCCCACCATTAGGATTGGGTCATATCCAGATTTTCACATCGTCATACCATCCTTCTCTCATCCCGGGATTTACGGTATTACCGGCATAGCAGACAAAGGGGCGCTACAAATGCAAGAAAAGCACAATGGGCATCTACCAGAATGCAAATTTTTTTTTTGCACAAACTAATATCGAAATCACATAAGCTGTTAGCCGTTAGCTAAATGCTAACGGGTGAAAACAAGCAAATTCAGCTCATAAAGTTATGCATAGCTAGTAGCTACGGTATGTCATTTTCGTTGAGTGGACATTTTTACAAGCGAAAGTGAACAATAGAAATTGTGCAAATGAATAGTAGGAAGCTTAGGGAAAAAGTGGCAACTGTACAGGTGACTCATCTGGCAGAATGGCATCAAATATCTTATAATGGCTATCATTTAGTAGTGAATTGCATGTAAGTGTAGCTTCATCACCTCATGTGCACCACACAACAGAGACTCACGGATAAATTTAGAATGCTATGGACTCACCAGCTCCCACTTCCTTCTGTTTTGCTATTTACAAACATGTGACTGGCTCAACTGTTCTGGGGAACTACTGTATGTTAAATAATGTGACAGGTGAAATGAAGAAAGCAATCTGCTTTATCTCCTAAGGTATTGCACAAGTTGACTGCAGGTGTTCATTTAAAAAGTAGCTATAACTATTAAAATTGATTGAAAAACAATCCCGTGGCTTTTTCAAAGTACCCCGGTATATACTGTTTAACTTATTATGGGCACGGTAGCGTCCCACCTGTGGAGTAGTTGAAAAACGATTTTTAATGACTCCAACCTAAGTGTTTGTAAACTTCCGACTTCAACTGTACATATCACCTCAATTACCTCGACTAACTGGTGTCCCCTCACATTGACTCTGTACTGGTACAGTAGCCTCGCTATTGTGATTTTACTGCTGCTCCTTAATAATTTGTTACTTGTATTTCTTTTTTCTTGTTGCTATTTTTCTTAACTGCAGTGTTGTTTAGGGGCTCGTAAATAAGCATTTCACTGTAAGGTCTACTACACCTGTTGTATTCAGCACGTGACAAATACATTTTGATTTGACCGGTCATGGTCCAAGATGTTGTAATAGACAATTCAATAATTAGGCTAAATGTGTTGGATGTCTATTTCATAAACATTTTGCTGGACATAATTGTACTGACATGAGTAGGCTCGTCCGCAATGCAGGCTGAAGTCCTCTTGTTGACTCTGTCCCGTAATACCGTGTAGAGCTGTTGGTTAGGGCTAGGTAGGGTTGCAAAGGGACGGTGTATTACTGGAAACATTCAAAGTTTACCACTAAATGACTAGAATTTGGTATCTTTCAAGGTTTTTATGTAATCTATCACAAGACACCTAGTGGCCCTTTTGATGCTTCATATTATGATAGGTGTCTGTAGTTATCTCTGGCCCGATGTGCCTTTAAGATTTTAAAATAACAAATAGACTTACAAAGCTGTAAAACATTATCCTAAATATAACCATCAACTTAGTGAACACCATTGGTGTTTTAATGATGGTTTCAGCATGAAATATCTGTACTTTTTTTACACACTTATGTATTTAAGGTTTTGGTGTTAAACTGTTGGCAGTTGTGAAAAAAAGTCAATAGTTGTAGGAGTTGCGGAGTTCATTGAAAATAATGACATTGTTGCGTATTTCAAATCAAAGTTTATTTGTCACGTACGCTGAGTACAACAGGTGTATACCTTACAGTGAAATGCTTACTTACAGGCTCTAACCAATAGTGGAAAAAATGTATTAGGTGAACAATAGGTAGGTAAAGAAATAAAACAACAGTAAAAAGACAGGCTATATACAGTAGCGAGGCTATAAAAGTAGCGAGGCTACGTACAGACACCGGTTAGTCAGGCTGATTGAGGTAGTATGTACATATAGATATGGTTAAAGTGACTATGCATATATGATGAACAGAGTAGCAATAGCGAGGGGGGTGGGTGGGACACAATGCAGATAGCCAGGTTAGCCAATGTGCGGGAGCACTGGTTGGTCTGCCAAATTGAGGTAGTATGTACATGAATATATAAAGTGACTGTGCATATATGATAAACAGAGAGTAGCAGCATAAAAAGAGGGGTTGGGGGGGGGCACACAATGCAAATAGTCCAAGTAGCCATTTGATTACCTGTTCAGGAGTCTTATGGCTTGGGGGTAAAAACTGTTGAGAAGCCTTTTTGTCCAAGACTTGACATTCTTGTACCACTTGCCATGCGGTAGTAGAGAGAACAGTCTATGACTGGGGTGGCTGGGGTCTTTGACAATTTTTAGGGCCTTCCTCTGGCACCGCCTGGTGTAGAGGTCCTGGATGGCAGGCAGCTTTGCCCCAGTAATGTACTGGGCCGTACGCACTACCCTCTGTAGTGCCTTGCGGTCAGAGGCTGAGCAATTACCGTACCAGGCAGTGATGCAACCAGTCAAGATGATCTCGATGTTGCCGCTGTAGTACAACATTTTGAGGATCTCAGGACCCATACCAAATCTTTGTAATTTCCTGAGAGGGAATATGCTTTGTCGTGCCCGCTTCACGACTGTCTTGGTGTGTTTGGACCATTCTAGTTTGTTGTTGATGTGGACACCAAGGAACTTGAAGCTCTCAACCTTCTCCACTACAGCCCCGTCGATGAGAATGGGGGCGTGCTCGGTCCTCCTTTTCCTGTAGTCTACAATAATCTCCATAGTCTTGGTTACGTTGAGGGATAGATTGTTATTCTGGCACCACCCGGCCAGGTCTCTGACTTCCTCCCTATAGGCTGTCGTCTGCAAACTTAATGATGGTGTTGGAGTCATGCCTTGCCATGCAGTCGTGGGTGAACACGGAGTACAAGAAGGGACTGAGTACGCACCCCTGGGGAGCTCCAGTGTTGAGGATCAGCGTGGCAGATGTGTTGCTACCTACCCTCACCACCTGGGGGCGGCCCGTCAGGAAGTCCAGGATCCAGTTGCAGAGGGAGGTGTTTAGTCCCAGGATCTTTAGCTTCGTGATGAGCTTTGAGGGTGCTATGGTGTTGAATGCTGAGCTGTAGTCAATGAATAGCATTCTCACAAGTGTTCCTTTTGTCCAGGTGGGAAAGGGCAGTGTGGAGTACAATAGAGATTGCATCATCTGTTTGGGCGGTATGCAAATTGGAGTGGGTCTAGGGTTTCTGGGATAATGGTGTGAGCCATTACCAACCTTTCAATGCACTTCATGGCTACGGACGTAAGTGATAAGGGTCTGTAGTCATTTAGGCAGGTTTCCTTTGTGTTCTTGGGCACAGGGACTATGGTGGTCTGCTTGAAACATGTTATTACAGACTCCATCAGAGACATGTTGAAAATGTCAGTGAAGACACCTGCCAGTTGGCCAGCACATGTCCTGGTAATCCGTCTGGCCCTGGGGCCTTGTGTATGTTGACCTGTTTAAAGGTCTTACTCACTTTGGCTACGGAGAGTGTGATCACACAGTCGTCCGGAACAGCTGATGCTCTCATGCCTTCCTCAGTGCTGCTTGCCTCAAAGCGAGCATGGAAGTGATTTAGCTTGTCTGATAGGCTCGTTTCACTGGGCAGTTCGGCTGTGCTTCCTTTTGTAGTCTGTAATAATTTACAAGCCCTGCCACATAAGACAAGCATTGGAGCCGGTGAAGTATGATTCAATCTTAGCCCTGTAATGACTCTTTGCCTGTTTGATGGTTCGTTGCAGGGCGTAGCAGGATATCTTGTAAGCTTCCGGGTTAGAGTCCCGCACCTTGAAAGCGGCATCTCTACCCTTTTAGCTCAGTGCGAATGTTGCCTGTAATCCATGGCTTCTGGTTGGGGTATGTACGTACAGTCACTGGGGACGACTTCCTCGATGCACTTATTGATAAAGCCAGTGACTGATGTGGTGTACTCGTCAATGCCATCGGAAGAATCCCGGAACATGTTCCAGTCTGTGATAGCAAAACAGTCCTGTAGTTTAGCATCTGCTTCACCTGACCACTTTTTTATAGACCGAGTCACTGGTGCTTCCTGCTTGAATTTTTGCTTGTAAGCAGGAATCAGGAGGATAGAGTTGTGGTCGGATTTACCAAATGGAGGGCGAGGGAGAGCTTTGTTACGCGTCTCTGTGTGTGGAGTACAGGTGATCTAGAATTTGTTTTCCCTCTGGTTGCACATTTAACATGTAGATGGAAATTTGGTTGAACTGATTTAAGCTTCCCTGCATTATAGTCTCCGGCCGCTAGGAGCGCCGCCTCTGGGTGAGTGGTTTCCTGTTTGCTTATTTCCTTATACAGCTGACTGAGTGCGGTCTTAGTGCCAGCATCTGTCTGTGGTGGTAAATAAACAGCCACGAAAAGTATAGCTGAGAACTCTCTAGGCAAGTACTGTGGCCTGCAATTTATCACAATATACTCTACATCAGGCGAGCAAATATTCGTGATCGTACCTCGTCTAGTTTATTGTCCAATGATTGCACGTTGGCTTGTAGTATTGACGGTAACGGCAGCTTTCCCACTCGCCTTTTCCCGGGTCCTGAGCAGGCATCCGGCTCTTTGTCCTCTGTACTTGCGTCGCTTCCTCTTGCAAGTAACGGGGATGTCGGTCCTGTGGGGTGTTTGGAGAATGTCTTGTGCGCCCTCCTTGTTCTAGAAAAAATCTTTGTCTAATCCGAGGTGAGTGATCACTGTCCTGATATCCAGAAGCTCTTTTTTGCCGTAAGATACGGTGGCAGAAACATTATGTACAAAATAAGTTGCGAAAAACCCCCGCATAATAGCACAATTGGTTGGGCGCCCATAAAACTGCTACCATGTCTTCCGGCGTTATTTTATTTGTGTCCATATTGTCCATGAGTTTCTAGTAGATAGACCATATGGTTCAAGAGAACATCTAATGCTTTTTTCAGTTCTTTTGACCCATATGGTGTATCTAGTAGAAGCTAATGGGCAATATGGACTCATAGCAAAGGGTCGGAATACTTATGTAAATAAGGTATTTCTGTTTAGTTTATTTATTACTGTTCAAAAATTCCTGTTTTCGCTTTGTCATTATGGGGTAGTGTATGTAGATTGAGGAATTGTTTTTATTTAATCCGTTTTAGAATACGGCTGTAATGTAACAAAATGTGGAAAAAGGGAAGAGGTCTGAATACTTTCCGAATGCACTGTATTGGAACAGTGACACGTTTTGGCTCTGTACTCCAGCACTTTGGATTTGAAATGATGCAATGATTATGAAGTTAAAGTGCAGACTGTCAGCTTTAACTTGAGGGGATTTTCATCCATATCGGGTGAACCGTTTAGAAATTATAGCACATTTTATACAACCCCCATTTTAGGGGACAAAAAGTATTGGGACAAATTCACTTGTGTATTAAAGTAGTGAAAAGTTAAGTATTTGGCCCCATATTCGTAGCATGCAATGACTACATCAACCTTGGGAATCTACAAATTTGCTGTATCCATTTGCTGTTTGTTTTGGTTGTGTTTCAGATTATTTTTTGCCCAATAAAAATGTATGGTATATTTTGGAGTCATTTTTATTGTAAATAAAAGTAGAATGTTTCTAAACACTTCTACATTCTTGTAGATGCTACCATGATTATGGATAATCCTGAATGAATGGTGAATACTGATCAATGAGAAAGTTAGAGGTATATCATACCCCCCATGAAAATATTAACTTCCCCTGTTAATGATAAGAGGTGAGCATGTTTTTGGGGTATGATATTTGTGCCTCTAACTTAATCATTATTCTCGATTTAATTCAGGTCTATCCGTAATCATGGTAGCATTCACATTAATGAATAAGTGTTTGGAAACATACGGGCCATTATAACCTTATTTCTGTGGTAAATGGTGCCTAGGCCTAAGTGCTCTTTTCACAGGCACAGCCCCTTGCTGAATGACATAGCTGTACTCTGACTTGAGTGGTACCCTCCCTGAGGAAAGAAGGGGAGAGTAGATATCTCCTCCCCCCTGGTGTTGTGCACTGAAAAAATGTATGACCTCCCTTTCCTAAATGTATCATCGTCTGTCAGTGGCTTCGATGCCAGAAATGTGACAACGCAGCAAGGCAAAGGGAAAACAATCAATATCATGAAGCATTCTCCATCCGGAGGTTGCCTTAGGAGGACCGTGTAGTAACCCTTTACCCTGGTCCGTGAAAAGAAGTCATTTGATTTCGTCTATCCAGCTTTTTAGGTGGTATTTATTAATTCATTGATCATTTTGTAGCAATAATGTTATCAGGCATTAGCCTACATGCAATGGTGGATTTCTTCTCATTTCAATTAAGATGTAAGGGCCTTTATTGGCATGGCGTACATATGTTTGCATTGCCAAAGCAAGTGAAATAAACAATACAAATTTACAGTAAACGTTACACTCGCAAAAGTTCCAAAAGAATAAATACCTTTCAAATGTCATTGTCTAATGTACAGTGTTGTAATAAAGTATAAAAGAGAAAATAAATAAAAATGCAATGTGTTTGTTCTTCACTGGTTGCCCTTTTCTTGTGGCAACAGGTCACAAATCTTGCTGCTGTGATTGCACACTGGTATTTCACCCAATAGATATGGGAGTTTATCAAAATTGGGTTTGTATTCAAATTCTTTGTGGGTCTATGTAATCTGAGGGAAATATGTGTCTCTATGGTCATTTTTGGCAGGAGGTTAGGAAGGGCAGCTCGGTTTCCACCTCATTTTGTGGGCATTGTGCACATAGCCTGTCTTCTCGAGAGCCAGGTCTGCCTTCGGTGGCCTTTCTCATTCACAAGCCAATGCTCACTGAGTCTGGACATAGTCAAAGATTTTCTTAATTTTGGATCAGTCACAGTGGTCAGGTATTTTGCCACTGTGTACTTTATGTATAAGGCCAAATAGCATTCTAGTTTGCTCTGTTTTTTTGTAAATTCTTTCCACTGAGTCAAGTAATTATTTTTCTTTTCTCATGATTTCGTTTGGTCTAATTGTTTTGCTGTCCTGGGGCTCTGTTGGGTCTGTTTGTGTTTGTGAACATAGCACCAGGATCAGCTTGCTTTGAGGGCTCTTCAGGTTAATTTCTATGTAGGTGATGGCTTTGTTTATGGAAGGTTTGGGAATCGCTTTTACATTGTGCTAATTTAAGGTGCCGCCAGGTCTGTTCTGTCCTAGCAGCTTGGTAGTTTAGTATACTTATTTACTTAGCTAATACAACAAAATTACCTAGAGATTGTCTCTTACTTTTTGGAAGTAGCTTCAGATTGAATATTACTCAGTTTTGTGTTGGATGGTATATCCAGGTTCTGCTATGTTTCTTCTGCAGATTTTTTCCCCCCTTGATAGTAATAGTCCATTCAGGTAATTTTGTCCAAAGTCAAGGTTTTAGGTATGGAATTTGGATTGAAGGTTTTAATGTTGAGGTTAGTATCCTGTATAAGTCCTTGTGGAAAAATGTCAAGTTTATCTACATTTATCAAACTCTAACTCTTTTTTGCAGAAGAGCTCCTCTCTCTCCGACCTGAAGATAATTTATGCCTCTCAGCTAGATTTATCCAACCCCTCATTTCAATGACTCATTGACCTTACTGCTGGCGGCAATGCTGGGTTATTTAGCATTGTTTTAAAAGCCATTCAGTGCTTATACTGATCCATATTCACAGTGTAAGGAACAAAAGGAGTCACTTTTTTTTTTTTAATTATTGACCAGAGCCTGTGTTCATAAAGCGTCCTGATCTAGTATCTTGTCCCCCTGTCCATGTTATCGTATTTATTATCATCTAAGAGGAAAAACAGATCCTAAATTATTGTAGATGGCTTTGTGTGCCAGTCATGTCCTTGTGCTTATCACTGCAAGGCATTGACCTACAAATGGGGCGGCAGGTAGCCTGGCGGGTAGGAGCGTTGGGCCAGTAACCGAAAGGTTGCTGGATTGAATCCCAGAGCTGACAAGGTAGAAATTTGTCGTTCTACCCCTGAGCAAGGCAGTTAACCCACTGTTCCCTGGGCGCCGAAGACGTGGATGTTGATTATGGCAGGCCCCCGCACCCCTCTGATTCAGAGGAGTTGGATTAAATGCGGAAGACACATTTCAGTTGAATGCATTGTTGTACAACTAACTAGGTATTCCACTTTCCAAATGGCCGCATCCCCTCCACTGTTAGCCTTCATTTTTAAAACAGTCCCACTCCCCTCAATGGTTATTGGGCGTCCTCACTCCTACCGTCACGGCTCACACCACAATAAAATTATCTATTCTTTTGCCTTCCTCTCCTATCTCCTGCCGTCCCTCTTCTTGTCATCGCTCTCTCACTTGAATCGCTTTGTCTTCCCCTCTCACCCTTTTTCATCCTTTTTCTTGCACTGAAATCTGAGAACTGTGTCCTCTTCTTGCAGACAGAATCACATTAGGCTTCGTTTCACAGAATGATTTTCACTGAATAGGCTGTATCTCACTATCCCTCTTTAGGCTTTATTGTAGTGTCTCGACTATCTGGACTACCTTCTACTTCAAACAGTGAATCAATCTCCATGGGACTGATACAGTTAGCTCAAGAACTCAGCCTACGTCTTCCTCCAAGAATGCCTGCATATTTGAATATGCATTCTAATGCATTCTAATTATCTCTCTTCTCTTTTGATGAAGGCTTGAGGGGCAAACTGCCTTCATTCATTGACTGCTGAAACAAAATATTGTTTAATTTGCGAGTCATGGCTGTATTTCTTATACTTTATTTCTATCTTCTCCACAGACGGATAACCTCGATGGGGCCTTCTGTGTGCCGGACATCAAGCTACACAGCAACCCATCGGCGTTCAACGTGTACTGCAACGTGCGCCACTGCGTGCTGGACTGGCAGCAGCGGGAGTCGTCCCTGGCCTCACAAAGCTCCGTGCAGAGCGGTGACTCGGACAGCGAGGAGGAGGAGGAGTACCGTGAGCCCGCCATCAAGCTGCCCAAGGTAACTTCAGAAGCACAGGGATGGGAACAGGGTTGGTGGAAGGGTAGAAATATATTGAATAGAACAGACATTCACATCAGCGTTCCTTGACAGGTTGCCATATTGATTGTACCCACATGTAGTCAAATTGAGTGCCCTACTCAAATTGCTGTGGTCGGAGGGGCTTTGTCCGTTCTAGTAATTACATTTTTATGGGTGGAAAGAAACACCGGGCAAGCTAAAACGAATGCACTCGGAGGGAGGCAAACAGTGTAGGGAGAGGGATGCTTGCCAGTACGACTAGAGAAGTAGGCCTGCATGACTACAGGGGATGTGCTAGCCTGGGAGTCAGATCAGTCTTCTTTTGCAGACTCCAATTCAAGGGTGGTATCCAAAATCAAGCGTGATATCCAATATGTTGGGATAACAGGTTGAGGACCCAAGCTAGATAGCCCGGTAAAATTAGAATTTTTACCCGCTGGGTAAATATTCCAATTTACCGGGCTATCTAGCTTGGGTCCTCAACCTGTTATCCCAATATATTGGATATGACGCTTGATCCATCAAGCTTCCTAAGGTCAGAAATAATGGAACAAATTGGTATCATTTTAATCCACCTCAATTGTCCTAAAATATGAAATGCATCTTGAATTTTCCTAAATAATCAGTTAGCAAAATATAAGTTGGAATGTGATCTCCTTAGTATGTTGCACATCATATCGCACCTTAACTTTGGGCATCTGTCCTACCTTATACTCATCCATTTTAGTCTAGGCTATATGGTGTATGGTGAACTTTGCCTCTAGATGTTGACCTAGAGTCAGTTTAGCATTTTCTCCACCAAAGGTTAGGATTTGGAAGCTGATCCCTGATCTCTACCTAGTGAAATTTTCACCCACTGTAGCCTAATTTTCACCCACTGGTCTGTGAGCATTAGCTACTGCCTTGTCTCACTCACTGAGTCACTCTCATTCTTGCTGTCTCTCACTCTCGCTGTCTCTCTGGCTCACTATCTTTATCTTTTTCTCTTTTAGCTCTCTCTGTGTCTCACTTTCTCTAAATGACTTTTCTCTTTCCCTCCCTGCTTTTCTCTGCGTCTGTCTGTCCCACTCTGCTCGTCACTGCTTTGCCACTGTGGCCTCATTGAAACAGAGCACGTCCCCAGGAGCAATATCACAGCACACAGAGTAGGGAGTGTGTATGTAGCCTGTCTTTGTTTGCGTGTGTGTGTGTGTCCTGCAATCCCCGCATTTTTTTGTGCCGGCCGTCAGCTCATTAGCTGTTTACAGACAAATTTTCAGCTGAATACTTTTTGAACGTCATATAAACTAGGCTACTTTTATTAAAAGTTTCAAATCTCTAGTCCGTCGAGCCCTCTCCCGCTAGAATGAACGGTATGCATCTTCTAGCGATCTATTGATCCCGAGTGGCGCAGCGGTCCATGTCACTGCATCTCAGTGCTAGAGGCGTCAGTACAGACCCTGGTTCGATTCCAGGCTGAATCACAACCGGCTGTGATTGGGAGTCCCATAGGGCAATGGACAATTAGCCCAGCGTCGTCCGGGTTGGGCTGCGGTAGGCCGTCATTGTAAATAAGAATTTGTTCTTAACTGACAAAAAAATTTGATATGTAGCGCTATTTTTAAAAAGTCAGATTTTGAGAGCGAAAACATGAAGAAGAAAAAAAAGGAGAAAAGGGAAACTTGGAAAAACTTACAGGAGAAAACAGAATTTTGTAATGAACAAAACAGAATAAGGCAAAAACATATATTATTGTAGGGCCCTACCTAATAATAATTTTATGAAATCAGGCTTTTTAAAATCAGAAGATTACATTTCTTGTCCTGATGTGGAATGTATACAACAGTCATGATAAACAGCCAAGCTGATGTTAGCAAATCTGCAATGCAAGCCGAAACTTCCTCAAAAACACTTAAAGCTAAGTTTGGTTGCATTGACACTCATGAAGAACCTGTCCATGATTTCTTCCCTGCGAGAATGTCATTATTTTTGTGGCAAAATATTATTGATGTAAAGGTCTGCAATAGTAGTAATTCCTTTTCTCTTCCAGAATAAAAAAGTATTGTCAGTTAGTGAGGGGGAAAAGCATGGTTATGGCAAATAGGAGTACAGGCAGATGTTTTCCTTATTTGATACCACATTTTTTTTTAATATTTAAATTTTTTTGCTTAAAGTTATTGCCAGTAATATCTGTAGGAGATTTAGTTGATGAAAAGAGAAGTCCTGGAAGACAGGTGTTATGTTTATCCTGTTCAATAATGAGGTATGAATGGGTGGAGGGATCTACCACGCCAGGGTATGTATCCTGCCAATAAGCCAGTGCTCTAGCATTTGCTGCCCAATAATAATGCTGAAACTTTGGCAGGCTCAGGCCCCCTAATTCTTTGGGCTTGATAGTATCTAAAAAAAAAACCAATGTACTTTGTATCCCCACACAAAAGGCAAGATGATAGAATCCAAGGGTTTGAAAAAAGCTTTAGTTAAAAATATAGGCAGATTCTGAACGAGATAAAGGAATCTGGGAGTGTAACCATTTTAATAGCGTTAACATGGCCTATTGTAGATAGGCAGCACTCTCCAGATTTCAACTTCTATCATGTCGGTAGGTCAATTTCTAAATACATTTAGAGTCCTTGGGATGACAACATCAAAATATTAAATTTTGTCTCCTGTGATTTTAAAAGGTATATGTTTAAGAAACTCTGGGTTTGTCACCTTTTAAGAGGCATGAATTCACTTGTATACCAGTTTGATATACACAGAGGATTCTCCAAATTATTCTTATATTATAGTACCCTCCAAACTCGTCATTAAGCTCGAGACCCTGGGTCTCGACCCCGCCCTGTGCAACTGGGTCCTGGACTTTCTGACGGGCCGCCCCCAGGTGGTGAGGGTAGGAAACATCTCCACCCCACTGATCCTCAACACTGGGGTCCCACAAACGTGCGTTCTCAACCCTCTCCTTTACTCCCTGTTCACCCATGACTGCGTGGCCATGCACGCCTCCAACTCAATCATCAAGTTTGCAGACGACACTACAGTGGTAGGCTTCATTACCAACAACAACGAGACGGCCTACAGGGAGGAGGCGAGGGCCCTCGGAGTGTGGTGTCAGGAAAATAACCTCACACTCAATGTCAACAAAACAAAGGAGATGATCGTGGACTTCAGGAAACAGCAGAGGGAGCAGCCCCCTATCTACATCGACGGGACAGTAGTGGAGAAGGTGGAAAGGTCCTCGGCGTACACATCACGGACAAACTCAAATGGTCCACCCACACAGACAGCGTGGTGAAGAAGGCGCAACAGCGCCTCTTCAACCTCAGGAGGCTGAAGACCAAAAACACTCTCAAACTTTTACAGATGCACAATCGAGAGCATCCTGTCGGCTGTATCACCGCCTGGTACGGCAACTGCTCCGCCCACAACCACAAGGCAGTGAGGTCTGCACAACGCATCACCGGGGGCAAACTACCTGCCCTCCAGGACACCTACACCACCCGATGTCACAGGAAGGCCAAAAAGATCGTCTAGAACAACAACCACCCGAGCCACTGCTTGCTCACCCTGCTAACATCCAGAAGGCGAGGTCAGCACAGGTGCATCAAAGCGGGGACCGAAAAACAGCTTCTATCTCAAGGCCATCAGACTGTTAAACAGCCATCACTAACATTGAGTGGCTGCTGCCAACATACTGACTCAAATCTCTAGCCACTTTAATAATTACAAATGGGATGTAATAAATGTTTCACTAGTCACTTTAAACAATGCCACTTTATATAATGTTTACATACCCTACATTACTCATCTCATATGCATATACTGTACTCTATACCATCTACTGCATCTTGCCTATGCCGTTAAGCCATCGCTCATCCATATATTTATATGTACATATTCTTCTTCATTCCTTTACACTTGTGTGTGTATAAGGTAGTTGTTGTGAAATTGTTAGATTACTTGTTAGATATTACTGCATGGTCGGAACTAGAAGCACAAGGATTTCACTACACTTGCATTAACATCTGCTAACCATGAGTATGTGACCATTAAAATTTGATTTGATATGAAAAGGCCAAGTCGTGACACTGTTCTGGACTTGGGGACTGTGAAGAGACCTCTTGTGGGGTATGAGTGGGCAGCTTAATGAGAGCCAAATATTTAAATCACCCAGAAAATATACCTCTGTTGATATCACATACGTTATAAAGCATTTTATTCATATTATCCAGACACTGACAGTTAGCACTTGGTTATTGTTACGCACGCCTCTTGAAGGAGGGAACGCAACACCCCGCTACATCTCAACCCCCGTGGAGTGAAAAAAGTATGTGATCGTAGGTGCGGGGAAGGACGACAGAGGCAGGGAATTTAGTATTCCTAAACACGGTAATGTGGGGAAAAGGGGCTAGATGGAACCAAAGCAAAGAAAGTAAAAGTTAAGGAATTCCCTCTCCTACCTTACCTGCCTTCCCACTTCTAACCTGACCTTTAGCACCACCTGGCTCGCTAACCAAAATATAGGGAGTGGTCCGCCCAGGTCTTACCTTGTGTGCGTAGACAGATTAAATACTACGGGTTATGTATGCCTGCAGGCCTCTTGCCTAAACACTCCCAAGGTGCGTTCCCCTTCCCCCCTGGGAAGAAATTAAACAGAATAATTTACCAATACTATAAGTGAAAAATTTCGAAAACCAAAAACACTAAGTCCTATTGTCATACACATAACTCTGAAGGAGCGTCTACAAAATGTCTACAAAACTCAGACCACAACAACCAACACAGGACATAAAAATAAGCTATTTTCTCTGACAAAGGAACACTGGCTTTTATCAAGCTGGAGAAGGAGTTGGTAATTGAAGAAACAGCAGTATCTCCTGATGAGAGGGAGGGGTCAGAGCTCCAATCAACGATGGGGCTGACCAATCAGCTGCTTTAGGAATTCAGTAAGATATTTCCTGAAATAGACACACATACATACATACAAACCAGCACAGAAACTGGGGAACGTAACAGTGGTCTATCGCAGCTTCCCACAAGAATGGGCTTTAGGTGAGGCAGATGAACCTGTAGCCATATTAATTCAACAGTATTTAACATTAGATTGCTTCTAAGCTTTATATATTTTTTTTATTCCTTTTTCTCTCCAATTTCATGGTATCCAATTGGTAGTTAGTCTTGTCCCATCGCTGCAACTCCCGTACGGACTCGGGAGAGGCTTAAGTTGAGAGCTGTGCGTCCTCTGAAACACGACCCAGCCAAGCCACACTGCTTCTTGACACAACGCTCGCTTAACCCGGAAGTCAGCTACACCAATGTGTCGGAGGAAACACTGTACACCTGGCGACCATGTCAGTGTGCATGCGCTCGGCCCGTCACAGGAGTCGCTAGAGCGCGATGGGACAAGAACATCCCGGCCGGCCACACCCTCCCCTAACCGGACGACGCTGGGCCAATTGTGTGCCGCCCCATGGGTCTCCCGGTCGCGGCCGGCTGCGACAGAGCCTGGACTTGAACCAGGATCTCTTGTGGCACAGCTAGCACTGCGATGCAGTACCTTAGGGCCTCCCGAGTGACAGTGGTCTAACAGTACACTTTAACTTGAAATGAAAACTACTTTCTGACCAAATTAGAAACTTGTAATATCTGAAAACGTAGCTAGCTAGACTCTCTTACCCGTATACATGGATGGACGCTTCTCCCTCTCTGTCACGGATGACATGGTTGCCCTTAGCTAAGGAGATGGCATGGGGCATTATCCTGCTGGAAAAATCAATTTGCAGATGGACCCTGCTGCCATAAAGGGATTGAACTGATTGAATACCACAGGATATCTGAACATCATTGCCAAATGTTGCGTGACTTTTATCATGGGGCCCAAAGTGTGCCATGAAAACACACCCCACACCACCAGCCTCCAGTCTTAACACATGGCATGATGGATGCATGTACTCAGTAGCGTAGCTTAATGATGGCATGCCCAGGTGCCCCCCAAAAAATGCGGGCCCCTATCACCACCTGTATTTCTCTTAAAATCAAACACATTTTGTTGGTAAGGCTGTGTTAATATTACTAAGCATTGTAACAGCAGAGCAGAACCTAATCTAAGGGCACATTTGAAGCTGTTACCAGAGAAGCCGCAATATAGCCAATACATTCAGCACCATGGACGACGGTCAGAAATGAACCTGTAAGTCGATCAGCACCACAGAAAGCACAAAGCGGTCAAAAACATCCTATTTTATCTGCAAATAATAGGCAATAGCCTATATTATAAAACATTCATATATATAGAGCAATCTCTTGACAGAAACACCGCTAATGACCCAGTACATGCTCGCTGTAGTTATGATCTGATGATCTGCAGCCCACAGAGGCCTATAGCAAAAACACCAGAAAATTAATCAAGTGGAGCATTCAAACAGATTGCTTAAATGACAGCATGCCTTTTAACAGTATATGATGTGTATGTGCTTACTATTATTCTTATAACCCAGTTAAACGTATAGGCTGTGATGACAATGAAATGGCTCAGCGGCCGTGCACCAGAACATGGTTTCCAAAGACAGATCGAGCGTAGTCGTAGATTGACAAGCAATGTAAATTCATCTAAAAAAAAGCTTGATTTATATAGGCTGTCTGTTTTGTACACTCAGTGCATATTCTCAAGCAATCTAAGTTAGGTCAATCTGCACATTTGGAAGTTGTGTTAATAGCTTCAGTCGTTTAAGCGCGTGAGCGAGGGGAAATACAATAATAATGCTATGTGAATTAATCCACATTTATGTAGTTATAGTTGATAAATGTGTTTAAGAATTTGAAGTTAGGATAGCCTGAACATGAGGAAGTTGGTTTAGTGTCTCTAGCTTGAACGGTTTGAGTTACTATTAAAAATTCTGAATGCAAGCAATCTAAGTTGGGTCAGTCTGTACATCTCAATGTTAGTTTGGTGTTAACTTAAGTGGTGGAGGAGATACATGGCCACATTTCCATATTCTTCCAATGTAAGTCTATGGCACTTTTATTGCCATTGAAATGCATTGGGAACTCATTAAAATAGTGTTGTAGTACGAAAAGGTTTGGGCAGTCTGCACATTTGGAAGTTGGTTTTGTGTTAATAGCTTCAGTCGTTAAAGAGCTAGAGTGAGCGGAATATGTCAAATAATAATGAGGATGTAAGCCATTCAAAGTTGTGCATTGCTTTTCATGCACACCTAACTACAATTGCATTTATTTATATGGTCTATTTGCCCAAATCTAAGGATTTGGCTGTCTAACACACTGACATGCACAGCTCTCTGGATGAGGTTCTGTCTTCAAGTCTCCAGTGGGAGAGGAAGTCCCTTTCACCTATGTAATGTATTACAGGTAATTGACAAGTGCAGTCAATTGGCAGGAGGGGTGGAGTGCATGACACTTCATCTTGGGTATGACAGTTTGCCTCACGAGTCCAGCAGGCAGAGCTCAATAACTACAGGCAGATGTGAGATGCAGGAGGATGGCACTCTTCTTTTACCACTCCATGTAGAATAAACCATCTTTCATGACCAAAAGTATCATGAACATCTCATACCAAAGTCATGGGCATTGATATGGAGTTGGTCCCCCATAAGCTCCTATATCAGCCTCCAGTCTTCTGGGAAGGCTTTCCACTAGATGTTGGAACATTGCTGCGGGGACTTGCTTCCATTCAGCCACGAGCATTAGTGAGGTTGGGCATTGATGTTGGCTGATTAGGCCTGGCTCGCAGTCGGCATTCCAATTCATTCCAAAGGTGTACGATGGGGTTGAGGTCAGGGCTTTGTGCAGGCCAGTCAAGTTCTTCCACACCGATCTCGACAAACCATTTCTGTATGGACCTCGCGTTGTGCATTTGGGGATTGTCATGCTGAAACAGGAAAAGTCCTTGTCCAAACTCTTGCCCCAAAGCACAGAATCGTCTAGAATGTCATTGTATGCTGTAGCGTTAAGATTTCCCTTCACTGGAACTAAGGGGCCTAGCCTGAACCATGAAAAAAAGCCCCAGACCATTTATTACTCCTCCACCAAACTTTACAGTTGGCACTATGCATTGGGGCAGGTAGTGTTCTCCTGGCATTCGCCAAGCCCATATACATCCGTCAGACTGCCAGATGTTAAACCATTATTCATTACTCCAGAGATCGCATTTCCACTGCTCCAGAGTCCAATGGAGGTGAACTTTACACCACTCTAGCCGACGCTTGGCATTGTGATCTTAGGCTTGTGTGTGGCTGCTTGGCAATGGAAACCCATTTCATGATAATCCTGGCAAACAGTTCTTGTGCTGACGTTGCTTCCAGAGGCAATTTGGAACTCAGTAGTGAGTGTTGCGACCTACGACAGACGATTTTTACACGCTTTAGCTTTTGGAGTTCTCGTTCTGTGAGCTTGTGTGGCCTACCACTTTGTGGCTGAGTCGTTGTTGCTCATAGACGTTTCCATTTCACAATAACAGCACTTACAGTTGACAGGGGCAGCTCTAGCAGGGCAGAAATTTGACAAACTGACATACAGCTTAATTATATTGATTGCATAATAGGCTACTCTATTTGATACAACTGAAATATGATCAGATGTTCAATGATGGTTGGATAGAAAGTTAGCCTATGTTAATGGCTATTTCTATAAACAACAGAACGGCAGCCTGGTATGCTATAAAGCTGAGGGATGGGGCCGTAGAAAAGTAACCACTCTCTAATGGACTGACATTCCATGAGATCAACATTATAGTGATCTGCATGGTAATACCAAGGTTCTGTATAGATTAACTTTTGCTATAACTGCTGGGCCCTAAAGTTCCAAAACCTTCCTTAAATGTGACTTAATTTCCCCCTCAATCATAGCTGAACCTTGGACACAATAAAATATTCCCTCCATTTATCCAATAAAATATATTATAATACTCTTCTATCTCATTCTGTAGTGGAACCGGCCAATTAATGAACCAATAAGGACGAACAAAAACAAGCTCCTCACGCTAATGAGGACACAGAATAACTTTTTCTTTACTTAGGGTACCAAATGGCCTATTCCATATGATGTGCACTACTTTTGAGCAGAGCCCATAAGGATTCAGGCTCTGGTCAAACGTAGTGCACAATTTAGGGAATAAGATGCTATTTGGGACTGCCTTAATTCTGTTCTAACAGGCAACCCTGAGAGGCAGGCCTTTCTAGGCCAAATCGTTACCTTTAACTTACCCTCTCAGAGAAAAGCTATCGTTATGGGCTGATCAGAATGGATGTGAAACTTGGCTGTAATGCCCACACTGTACACACTGTTCAGGCTCGGAGCCTAGTAGAGGAAACTGAATGTTCTCTGGGGTCAAGTTCATTAGAGTAAACTGTAACAAAATGTTTTGCAACGGAAATGAAAATTTTTATGTCAGGTAGATGGTCCTCCCTGTCTCAATCCATTTTCGTCCGTTAGGGCCTAATAAAGAAGACGTGGGTTGTTTGGAAGGGGATAATAGGAGAGCGCAGGAGTCCATTTGAACCTTTGCGTAACCCTCCGATTGATAAAACTCAGAAAGATGCCTGTATAGAACCCAATAAATGCAAATGTGTGTTTAAAACAATTTTCTAGCCTAGTTTTGTGGGTTGAGTGTTATTTAGGTTTAACCTCTCTGGGTTTTAGCTGAGGTGGTACCAGTGACTTCCTTTCTCTCTAGATCGTTGGCACTGGGCTATGTTGAGTCTAGCTCAGTTGGTAGAGCATGATGTTTGCAACGCCAGGGTTGTGGGTTCGTTTCCCACGGGGGGCCAGCACAGAAAAAAATGTATGAAATTGTATGAAATGTATGCATTCACTACTGTAAGTCGCTCTGGATAAGAGCGTCTGCTAAATGACTAAAATGTAAATGTGTGATATTTCGAGTTCTGTCTGTTGTAGTTTATAGCTATCTGATAACTGTATTGTGTGTTTCTCTCTATAGATCATTGGCATCGGTCTGTGTGGGGTGTTTGAGCTGATCAAGGAGACGCGGTTCTCCCACCCTTCCCTGTGTCTGCGCAGCCTTCAGGCCCTGCTGCATATGCTGCAGGGACAACAACCAGAGGGCTTCCAGACGGAACCTCCTGATGTACTGGGTGAGTACTAATAATACTATTACCGCTACTACTACTACTAATATATTTATTTTATATAGTGCTTTCGTTACAAGTATAATCTCAGTCACTTTAAAAACAAAATAAACCAAAAACAAATTAACCAAACAAATATAGGTATTTGAGCGATGGTCTTCTACATCTTTAGATGTTTCAAAAGGTATTATCTTGAGAGGAGGGAGTATAGATGGTAAAGCCAAAGTCGTCATCTTTTGATAGTCACAACTCCTCCATAGGTAGGCAGGCTGGATCATCCACTACTGAAATGTAGCACCCACATGGGTGATGCTTCAGTGACAGTAAAAGCGCCAGTAAGACCACCACACCTCAGCTGTGGTCCCGAAAAGCCCCAGATGAAGTGAGCCTCTTCATCCCAGCACACCGCAGTCCACTTCTCTCTTGGAACTGGGTCAGGGAGCTAAAAAGCTGATGCTGTTGATTTGGTGTTGCTGCATCATTCAAATCATATTAGTTAGCTAGCCAAGCCAAATATAAACTGACTTGCCATAATCAGTCCTGCAATTCCGTGTGTCACCACCAGATATTTCAGTTAATCTACCAACAAGTTATCTAAAAAATTATAATAATAAATTGATGAAAAGATAATCAAACCTGTTCGCTAAAAGTGAGTTAGAAGTTAATACGTCTCATTTTATCGCCAAAACAAAAGATGGCCAATCATGCAAAGCCTCAGACGAGGCATGGAAAATGTATTTAAAATGTAATAAAATGTATGCACTCTACTGTAAGTCGCTCTGGATAAGAGCGTCTGCTAAATGACTAAACTGTAAAATGTAAATGAAAAGTAACCCCCTCTCACAACCTGTCGGTCACTGCAGATGCTAGCTCAAAGAAGCACCAGAATGGTTCAAAATGGGTTTGGCCAAAGGTATTACAA
This sequence comes from Salmo trutta, assembly GCF_901001165.1. NCBI lineage: Eukaryota > Metazoa > Chordata > Actinopteri > Salmoniformes > Salmonidae > Salmo > Salmo trutta. The sequence goes on along the minus strand of NC_042980.1, from coordinate 2,440,225 downwards.
AAATTCAAGAGACACTTTCTGAACGCCTCATCAAAATTGATGTTGGTTGATAAACTCCACGAAGACCAGAAAGTCACAAAGGGACGAGTGACAAAGTTAGAAAAAGACCATGCTGACCACCAGGCTGCTATCCTGGAAGTCCATGAGGACGTGTATCAAAAGCACAAGAAGTTGGAGGACTCCATTTTGACACAGAGGATACATTTGAACCTTAGAAAAATGTCCAAAGCGCTCGAATTTCCTGAAGGCAATGGAGGGAAGAGATGCCATTGCCTTTCTACAGGAATGGATTCCCAGAATCCTGGATCTACCCCCTTCCGCGAGAGAGCCAATCGTACACTACGGAGAAATGAACCCAGGGAATTTGTTATTAAATCGCTACGGTACCAAGACACTGTCTGCATCCTCGCTGCTGCCCGAGCAAAGGGAGAGCTCAAATATGGAGATGCGAGGATCTTTACTGCTCTTTCTCCCATACTACATGAGGAGGATGGCTTTCTTCCCACTCGAGGCTTCTGTGGCAGCCTGGCTTGGCATATGACCTGCGCTCCCTGGCGACTTTGTGGATCGAAACCAAGAATGGTGAGCGCACATTTGACTCTGAAGACGTCTGAAGCATTCATGAAGAAGAAACTCCCTGACTTGTTCACTCCGACTACATCATGAGGAACTGAATTTCAAACTTGGATACAGTGGATAGTGAACTGTTAGAACATGGCGATATAACGAAATGACTCTCCGATATGATTGACTGTCTGGCTGGCAAGATGGCTAACTTGACAATGACTAGTGAGGTAACGTTGGAACATGGCTAATGTTGGCTGCGCTATTCAGCCAGCTAGCTAAGTTTACATTAGTGTGACTATAGCTACACAGCATAGTCACACTATGTCAGGTAGTTTGAATGCTTTTATTTTTCGCATAGACATCCAGTCGGGTTTGGTTAAATAGTTGTTGCTGTAGACTGGGTTTCAAGCCTAAATTGTTCATATTACTTAAGGGTATTTTACTAACGTTTTCTGTCTTGTTTATCGTTAGTGATTTATGCTAGCGTTAGTGATACCGAGGCAGGAATAAGCTACACACTAGCTGACACTAATGTTAACATATGTTTCCCATGCCAATAAAGCCCCTTGAATTGAAGCTAGCTGGCTGCTTATAACGTTAGCTTTGGGCAACAGGGTTCAGTAGCTGGCAAGCTATTTATTTTCATGAACTGAAGTTCAATTTCAATAGGTGAACAACAAGTGGCAACCTAGCTAATACTTACAAGGATTCCTAAATCATTGCTAAGAATAATGAAAATGACTGCAGTTTCTACTGGTCATTGTTTTCAGGCTGGTTGTATTGGGGCTAGCTAGGTACCAAGCTAAAGCTAGTTACCTCAGAAGTTATGGTCGAACATATTATGCTTTATTGCCAACGCGGTATTGTAAACGCATCGTTCGTGGCCTGTATTTTCTTGTTTGCAGACTTTTTTGTACAGCTTTGACAGTGCTACTGTATATTTTTTGATACGCAAAGACCCAAACGACGTTCCATTGTATTGTAGCGACCCGCACAGACAGCTGTGGGTTATGTGTTAGGCTATTAGTGGGTTGTGTCGTACTTACCAGTGTTCGCGGGGTCATGCCAATCACCCTGCTATCTGCCAATCACGGGAATGCCTGGAATGTTCTGATACCGGGTAGCCTGGTGGTTGGCGGAGTGGTGTGGAGGGGGGTTGGGCAGGGGGATGGAGCATTGGAAGTTAAGACCGGGTTTAGCCATTGTTCTCTCTCTTACCTCTGGGTCACGGTTGGTTTGTAGGGTACCTTTCATTTATTTGGCGTGGGCTACGGCCAAACAGTAGCCGTCCATTCTTAACTCCATCCTCTGTCTAGACAATTGTTCCTTTATGATCTAGTCAGGTCATTACAGTATGTATGTATGTCGTTAAGCTAATAGCAGTGACGCTATTACTGTGTAACTCCGGTAGGGCAACATCTTAAAAATAGCGCACTTGGTAGTGTGTACCGGTGCTCAACCTGTCGGCGAAAGCCAACATTACCCACGACAAAGAACGGTTGATTGTCAAGGGCAATGATTTTCATTATCTTGGCGTTAATGGATTTGACCTTTTTTAAGTTGTCTCGCTGAAATGTTCTTACTCTTTCAAATGACTGCTCGACTTGTTGACTGCTCGATCCACACAGCAGACTTTGTGGGCTAGGTTAAGAATGCTGTGTTGCAAGTGTAGCGCCAAATTTTATGTGGCGCAACGACGTAATGTATCTACGTTATGTAGGTATGCACATCGGCGTTAAACTAGACATCGGCTGATACAGACGTTGGCATTTTTAGCTAATATCGGCCGATTGCGATATGTGCATCCCTAGGTTAAATGATGCTCATTTTACTCCCCTGCCCATAACAGTTAATCTAGAGTTAACATTTCTTATTCCTGCAGGCAAATAAGCAAGCATTTTGCTACACCCGCAGTAACATCTGCTATAATAATGTGTATCATTAAAATTGTATTTGATTTGAATGGAACTTTAACTACTGGGTGTAAGTATTTATCAAGATCTATATCAGGTCATTCAGCCCTGCTGGCTTCATTACCAGTCAGTAAAACGCCTCAAGAAGATGGAGGTTTGGCACTTACTAAATAAATAATCCTACATTTGTAACATTTCTGAACACTCATATCGACATCTTTTTTAGCACCAATAACAACTCTGCCTCCCTCTAAATTTTTATAAGGTTCTTAAGAGAAAAGCCCACTCTACCCTAACAAATGCTTTCTCAGCATCCGAGACAGCAGCGGTAGAAACTGTATTTGAGCGGTTTAATCACATTTGATGTAAGAGCCTCCTCATATCAGTTGAGGTTCTTAATAAATCCTAATTGGTCACTAAGTATAATATTAGGTAGTGCCTTCTCTAAGCTTATCGCAAGGGTCTTAGTAAGAATCTTGCAATTCACATTAAGGAGGCTGATGGCTCAAACATTCCTAGGTTCTGTAGTATCTCTATCCTTTATAGGAATCAGCGATATCAAAGCCTCATTAAAGGTGTGCGGAAGGGAGCCATTTTTAAATGCCTCCTGCTAAACCACTGTCAATACAGGTACAATAATGTCAGTATACAGTGCCTGTTAAAGTTTGGACACACCTATTCATTCATGGGTTTTTATTTTTACTATTTTATACATTGTAGAATAATAGTGAAGATTTCATAACTATTAAATAACAGATATGGAATCATGTAGTAACAAAATGTGTTAAACAAATCAAAATATATTTTAGATTCTTCAAAGTAGCCACCCTTTGCCTTGACGACAGCTTTGCACACTCTTAGCATTCTCTCAACCAGCGTCATGAGGAATGTCCAACAGTCTTGAAGGAGTTCCCACATATGCTGACTACCTGTTGGCTGCTTTTCCTTCACTCTGCGGTCCAACTCATCCCAAACCATCTCAATTGGGTTGAGGTTGGGTGATTTGTGGAGGTCAGGTCATCTGATGCAGCACTCCATCACTTTCCTTCTTGGTCAAATATCCCTTACACAGCCTGGAGGTGTCATGAAAAACAGGACCATGGGGTTCCATCTAAGCGCAAACCAGATGGGATGACGTATCGTTGCAGAATGCTGTGGTAGCCTTGCTGGTTAAGTGTGCCTTGAATTCTAAATAAATCACAGACAGTGTCACCAGCAAAGCACCATCACACCACCACCTCTTTGCTTCACAGTGGGAACCACACATGCAGAGATCATCCGTTCATCTACTCTGCGTCCCACAAAGACACGGCAGTTGAAACCAAAAATCTCAAATTTGGACTCCAGACCAAAGGACAGATTTCCACCGGTCTAATGTTCTTTGCTCGTGTTTCCTGTCCCAAGCAAGTCTCTTCTTATTATTGGTGTCCTTCAGTGGTGGTTTCTTTGCAGCAATTCAACCATGAAGGCCTGATTTCACAGTCTCCTCTGAACAGTTGATGTTGAGATGTCTGCTGCTTGAACTCTGATGCGTTTATTTGGGCTGCAATCTGACGCTGGTAACTCTAATGATCTTATCCTCTACAGCAGAGGTAACTCTGGTCTTCCTTTCCTGTGGCGGTCCTCATGAGAGCCAGTTTCATCATAGCCTTCGTTTTTGCGACTGCACTTGAAGAAACTTTCAAAGATATTGACATTTTCCGTATTGACTGACCTTCATGTCTTAAAGTAATGATGGACTGTCGTTTCTCTTTGCTTATTTGAGCTGTTCTTGCTATAATATCGACTTGGTCTTTTTCCAAATAGGGCTATCTTCTGTATACCACCCCTACCTTGTCATAACACAACTGATTGGCTCCTACTCGTTAAGAAGGAAAGAAATTCCACAAATTAACTTTAAGAAGGGACACCTGTTAATTGAAATGCATTCCAGGTGACTACCTCATGAAGCTGGTTGACAGAAAGCGAAGTGTGAGCGAAGTTATCAAGGCAAAGCGTGGATTCCATGTGTTATTTCATAGTTGTGATGTCTTCACTATTATTCCACAATGTAGAAAATATAAAAAAATAAAGAAACCCTTGAATGAGTAGGTGTGTCCAAACTTGTGACTGGTACTATAGTTTTATAATATTTTACAGGAAGGCCATCCAGACCAGGTGATTTCCCTGCTTTCATAGATAAAATGGCGGCTCTAACCACCACTTCTGTTATAGTACAGTCCAGGTCCTCTACCTTGCTATCTGATAATCTAGGCAGTTGTATAAGTCTACCCTTCCTCTGCTAGTGACTGACTAAATATCTCATCTTGTAATAGCATGGTGTTGATTAAATCTACCCTTCCTCTGCTAGTGACTGACTAAATATCTCATCTTGTAATAGCATGGTGTTGATTAAATCTACCCTTCCTCACAGTTTATATCTGCTATAGCATGACATGTGAGGGCAATGGGACCAATCTGGCAAGTAATCCCATTTACCATGAAATTAGATATAAAGAATAAATCTATTCTGGAGTGTGTCTTATGACAGTGGGAGAAGAAAGTATATTCTCTATCATTAGGATGGACTGATCTCCATATGTCTGTAAGGCGCACATTCTGCTAGCATATGTGTTGCACGTCTATTCTTTGGTGTGGAGTTACCTGTACATTTACTTCTATTAGTCATGTCCATCACTTGATTAAAGTGTCCAGCAAGGACGATCTACCCCTCCATATTTCCCAGTATAACGTTGACCTCATGAAAAATATCTGGGTTCTTCTTGTTGGGAGCATATATGTTGCATAACACTCACTACCTTATAAGAGCCTCAATGCAGATGCGCCTGCCGGCTCATCAGTGTTGCTTCAACATTAAAACGTTTAAAGTATTTTGCTCATCAGAATAATCACCCCATTTTGTTTTGAATTAAATGAGCTATGATAAACTTATGCAACCCAGCTTAAAAATGTTGTGCCTCTATCTGTTAAATGTGTTTCCTGTATGAACACAATTATCTGCCTGTTTTGATTTTAAATATGTCTATCTTTTTCCTCTTCACTTGGTTACCACAACCGTTTATATTCCGGTGTTATGTTTACATAACCATTATCCATATTTGCACTGAGTAGTTATAGCCTCTGAGCAAGAAGTGTCCCATTTAATACACTTGACAACTCTAATGAACATCATATAACATTTCACAATATATGCTCCAGCTGTACAATAAAACAGTGTAAATAAACAGAGAAAACAAATTCCAAAATAAAACAAAGCAACTTGGAGCGTAAAGTTGCTTCGCAATGAGTCAATCATCACAGAACTGTCTTTGAAGCTGCAGAAGATAACCTGCAGCCTCAGCTAAAAGATTCCTAATGGTCCGTGAGGCGCTTGAAAGGCTAAATTAGTCCCGCAAACACATAGGCTACCTTCATTTGTAAACGGCATTTAATTCAACTTGTATTTTACTTTGTCTCGTTGTCGTTATCTAGGCCAAACACCTTGCTCTATCAAGAATCTCTCAGCCTCCACATTGTCCTTGACAATCATTTCATTTCTCTTCCAAATAAAGAGCAGGGTCGCTGGGAATACCAGTGTGTGCCTGGCGTTGTTTCTTTGCCGTTGCAAACTTTTTCCTCTTTATTGCCAGTTACTTGGAAAGGTTCCGGGGAAAAAGACAGCCGGCGGCCTTCCCACCAAACGCCTTCCTTTCGCTGCTTTAAGTACCTTCCCCCAGGCTGTAGATCGTAGGGTCGGATGAGAACCATTCTCGGGGTCCTGTTCTCGTCAGGCATGGTTAAACTGCGATGGGTTTGTTCTAATTCGAATTCGTGCCTGTCATCAAATCCTTCTGTGACGATTTTCTTTCACACAAGATTAGTCCACCACCAGCCTCACGCCTCTCTTTCAGATGAACCAATCTCACCGTATTTCTCCTACTTCTGTTCTCAAGTTCTTTGACACGATTACACAATATGTACATATTTTTATCGGGATTGTCATTACCCTTCTCCAGACGGCCAATTTCTCGCATGGAATAGCCTTCATTTCTCAGAACAAGAATAGACTGACGAGTTTTAGAAAATCTCTTTTGTTTCTTGCCATTTTGAACCTCTAATCGATACCACAAATGCTGATGCTCCAGATACTCAACTAGTCTAAAGAAGGCCAGTTTTATTGCTTTTTTTAATTAGCAGAACAGTTTTCAGCTGTGCTAACATAATTGCAAAAGGGTTTTCTAATGATCAATTAGCCTTTTAAAATGATAAACGTGGATTAGCTAATACAATGTGCCATTGGAACACAGGAGTGATGGTTGCTCATAATGGGCCTCTGTACGCCTATGTTGATATTCCATTCAAAATCAGCCGTTTGCAGCTACAATAGTCATTTACAACATTAACGATGTCTACCCTGTATTTCTGATCAATTTGATGTTATTTTAATGGACAAAAAATGGGCTTTTCTTTCAAAAAGGACATTTCTAAATGACCCTAACCTTTTGAACAGTAGTGTATACACAGTATATTTACAGAGCTCTATTACTAGCACACGTGCATGGGCAGACACGCACAATGCATGTATACACTCAGACGCGCAAACGCAAATAGACCAAGACACACACACACAGAGGCATGCACGCAAACACACACTTGCACGCACTTGTGCAGACACAGGTAAACACACACACACACACACACACACACACACACACACACACACACACACACACACACACACACACACACACACTGCAGACACACTGCAGACACACAGCCCCTCCTAACCCTCTATATTCTCCCTACAGAGTCTCTGTTCCAACTGCTGCTGGAGACAACAGTACGCAGCACGGGGATGAACGACCCCACGGGGCAGGCCCTCACCGCCCTGTCCTGTGCCTGCCTCTTCAGCCTGGTGGTGTCCTGGGGAGACACGGGCAAGACCCTGCAGGCCGTCTCCGCCATACTCACCAACAACGGCAGTCATGCCTGCCAGACTATCCAGGTGAGATGACGCTGTGCCACACAACTCAAAACGATTCAACACACTTCCCCACTCAGGTTAGACTTGTTAAACCTGCTCCACACACCAGACTGTCTCAAGGCAGCAGCATCTGGAGCTCTGAAGGAGAGCAGAAATTACATTGGAGTAAATGTCAAGCTTCTGATTTCCACCCTTTTATGTTACCCCGCCCGCATTCTTCCGGCAATTAAGTTTAGAATATTTGTGTGTGTACATTATTTTCTGTTTGAGTGATACTGTTTGTGTGTGCGCATTTGTCTGTCTGTAACCATGTATATCCAACCTTTTAATGCAAATAAAGTCATGCCATATAAAAATATATTACAACAGGTGTGATGAAAACAGCAAGTGTCGATACAGTTTTGTAAATGTCAACAGACAATTTGTTGGCTCGGCATGGTGGGATCTTTGTGTCGGAGTTAATTATGCGACCATTGCGATGGAAACGGTTTTATGCGCAAATATTGTTAGAATGACCATGTCGATGTCAACATGCAGTTATGCGATGCTATGCTGTATGGTTTTTCCACTTACGCGACTTGGAAAATCATGCACAGTTTTATAGGCTACAGATTAAATAAATTATGATTTCAACTTCACAGGGTGGTAAGTGCACGGGGATGAGTTTGATGCTCCTTTTCCAAAAATATGTGAATTGGTCTTATGTAGCAACATTTTAAATGTACTTTTTTACATTGGATAAAAGTAGACTCCGAGCTAGAAAATGGTATATCGTACGCTCCAGTTGAGGAACAATGAGAAAGTAATTCTGATTTGAAAGTTGATAAACTTGAAACCCTACTTTTGGGACAATGTCCCTTCAATATTATTGGTACACCTACTGGAGATCTCTTGTTTGTCTACACCCATTCATCATCGTTCACACCCTCTTAAGCCTTAGCCTCACCCATCTCTTTAAGGATTCACAGTGTAGTAAACAACCAAAGATTTCAATACTAAAAGTAGAGGCACTTTATCTAGTCCTTGGCCTATATCCTAATCTGACTTTGGTGCAGGTCATGCTATTCTTCACATTACCGTCTCTGGTAAACCCACATTATATCAAATAAAATCTGTTTATTGTAACATGCACAGGATACAGAAGGTGTAAACGGTACAGTGAAATGGTTACTTGCATAGTGGAGTCTTTTGTTTAGACATGTAGCTAGCTAGCTAAACAATGAACCATATTCCCAACTCTAATGCCCCATTCAAAAAAGAAAAATGTGAACATCATCCAACATTCTTGAGCTCCGACACAGATCATACACGTAACGTTAGCTACTGAGCCAGCCAGCTAACGTTAGCTAACAGTACGCGCTAACTTGCAATGAAAATGACTTTCTGACAAAATTTGAAACGTGAAGTTGGAAGTTTGCATACACTTAGGTTGTAGGGAGTGTAGGGAGTTTTTCCCAGCCACCGTGCTTCTTTCACATGCATTGCTTGCTGTTTGGGGTTTTAGGCTGGGTTTCTGTACAGCACTTTGAGATTTCAGCTGATGTACGAAGGGCTATATAAATAAATTTGATTTGATTTGATTTGAGGTTGGAGTCATTAACTCGTTTTTCAACCACTCCACAAATTTCTTGTCAACAAACTGTAGTTTTGACAAGTCGGTTAGGACATCTACTTTGTGCATGACACAAGTAATTTTTCCAACAATTGTTTATAGACAGTGAATTTTAAGTGAAATAATCACAATTCCCGAGGGTCAGAAGTTTACAATACACTAAGTTGACTGTGCCTTTAAACAGCTTGGAAAATTCCAGAAAATGATGTCATGGCTTTAGAAGCTTCTGATAGGCTAATTGACATCATTTGAGTCAATTGGAGGTGTACTTGCGGATGTATTTCAAGGCATACCTTCAAACTCAGGGCCTCTTTGCTTGACATGATAGGAAAATCAAAAGAAATCAGCCAACACCTCAAAAAAATTGTAGACCACAAGTCTGGTTCATCCTTGAGAGCAATTTCCAAATGCCTGAAGGTACCACGTTCATCTGTACAAACAATAGTACGCAAGTATTAACACCATGGGACCACGCCGCCGTCATACAGCTCAGGAAGGAGACTCATTCTGTCTCCTAGAGATGAACGTACTTTCGTGCGAATAGTGCAAGTCAATCCCAGAACAGCAGCAAAGGACCTTGTGAAGATGCCGGTGGAAACGGGTACAAAAGTATCTATATCCACAGTAAAATTAGTCCTATATCGACATAACCTGAAAGGCCGCTCAGCACGGAAGAAGCCACTGCTCCAAAACCGCCATAAAAAAGCCAGACAACGGTTTGCAACTGCACATGGGGAAAAAGATCATACGTTTTGGATAAATGTCCTCTGGTCTGATGAAACAAAAATAGAACTGTTTGGCTTTAATGACCTTTGTTATGTTTGGAGGAAAAGGGGGGATGCTTGCAAGCCGAAGAACACCATCCCAACCATGAAGCACGGGGGTGGCAGCATCATGTTGTGGGGGTTCTTTGCTGCAGGAGGGACTGGTGCATTTCACAAAATAGATGGCATCATGAGGTGGGAAAATTATGTGCATATATTGAAGACATCAGTCAGGAAGTTAAAGCTTGGTCGCAAATACGTCTTCTAAATGGACAATGACCCCAAACATACTTCCAAATTCACGTGTAATTAACTTTACACTCAGCATTGATAATGTCTTGATAAATATACCGTTAAATATGAGTTACACAAAGTAGGGAACTTTATTTTCAGAAGGGATGCATGTGATTCTGTTCAGAGAGATGAAGGAATGCTACTTTTGTATAATGTTAATGAACGAAGCATGAGAATGACTAGGGTTAATATTATATCTTCCAATTGCATGGGAGAAATACTTTTATAAACCACTAAATGTTAGTAAATTACTGTATAAAGCAACAATATTGATATAAAAATAATTAAAACAGTAGTAACACCGACTCACCTTGTCCTCTCACTCCATCATATACACTGAGTGTACAAGAACACCTGCTCTTTCCCTGAAATATGCAATAACGTTATGTTGGATTACATGGAAATGATATCCATTTCCTTTGCACTATCTTAATTAAGTATGTTGCAAGTATGTAGCATAAAAACTAAAGCTCTCTGTGAGAAGGTGACGGGTTTGCTTGTGTAAATGCAGGTCAGAGGATGGTGCAGTGGTATTCTTTTTAAGATTCTGCACATCAACATTTTATGGAATTCATTGATTCAATGTTTGTTATTGATGGCCAAATTGCCATTAGCACTCTTTATCTCTTGAAAAATGTTTATTATTACCAATAATAATATTAAAACTAATGTTCATTTAAATCATGAATAATGAAGTGTATATGGTTAAGCATGTTTTTAATTTGCAAGAGAAGCGCTAACCCCTGGTGGAAAGACGCTGTATGCCACACAATGAGTTGCATAATGCGTGCCGTATGTTACGTTGGTACACGTCACAATGTAGGTACGTTTTTTCATATTTTATCGAGTACTATTGGTCCATTACCATGTCAATCAACGCTTGAATAGAAACATAGCTTACACCCCTGATTTTAATGCCAACACAGTCGCTACAGCCTCGTTTAAATGCAGCGGTTACGCAAAATGTGTACGGAATACCGTTGGGTAGCAATAATATCTGAAAATGTAGCTAGACTCTTACCAGTATACATGGATGAATGCTTCTCCCTCTGTCATCGATGTCATGGTTGCCCTTATTTTGAAGATGTAATCCAGAGACAAGTGTTTTATACAACAGCCTTCTTTCTGTTCTATTTTTGGACTAGCTTTGCGTTTGGCAATCTCTGCTTCCACCGGGCATTCCACTGATTTACAAACTCAGTCAACTTCCTCAACGACACGGTTTCTTCCACACCATTGTCACCAGAAGACTCTACAATATCTGGTTCAATGAAAATGTAATGCCAAAGCAGTTGGGCACTGATGTTATGCGATTAGCCTGGCTCGCAGTTGGCGTTAAATTCATCCCAAAGGTGTTCGATGGGATTGAGGTCAGGGCTCTGTTCAGGCCAGTAAAGTTAATCCACACAGATCTCGACAAACCATTTCTGAATGGACCTTGCTTTGTGCACAGGGGCGTTGTCATGCTGAAACAGGAAAGGGCCTTCCCCAAACTGTTGCCACAAAGTTGGAAAAACAGCCCAGACCTTTGTTCCTACTCCACCAAACTTTACAGTGGGCACTTCTACATTGGGGCAGGTAGTGTTTTCCTGGCATCCGCCAAACTCAGATTCTTCCATCAGACTGCCTGATGTTGAAGCGTGATTCATCACACGTGTTTCAGCTGCTCCGGAGTCCAATGGAGGTGAGCTTTACACCACTCCAGCCGACGCTTGGCATTGCGCATGGTGATCTTAGGCTTGTGTGCGGCTGCTCGGCCATGGAAACCTATTTCATGAAGCTCCCAACTAACAGTTATTGTGCTGATGTTGCTTCTAGAGGCAGTTTGGAACTCAGTAGTGAGTGTTGAAACCGAGGACAGACAATTTTTACGCTCCACACGCTTCAGCACTCGGTGGTCCCATTCTGTGAGCTTGTGTGGCCTACCACTTCGCGGCTGAGCCGTTGTTGCTCCTAGACGTTTCCACTTCACAATAACAGCACTTACAGTTGACAGGGGCAGCTCTAGCAGGGCAGAAATTTGACGAACTGACTTGTTGGAAGGGTGACATCGTATAACTGTGCCACATTGAAAGTCACTGAGCTCTTTAGTAAGGCCATTCTACTGCCAATGTTTGACTATTAAGATTATATGACTGTGTTTTTGATATTATACACATGTCAGCAACAAGTGTGGCTGAAATAGCCAAATCCACTAGTTTGAAGGTGTGTCCATACTTTAGTGTAGGTTCATATTTTTGGCCTTAAATTGAGCAGAATTTGTCTACATTTTTACGTGCACTAATATAACGTGGGGCTAATTCACCTGAAGAAGAGGAAAATGAAAACACATTAGCTAGATTGCTAACTCTAAATATAATACAATTGTAATTTTAAATGTTATAAAATCAGAATGCGTTTTTCTCAAGTAAAAGGGTTGCAAAATGCGACTGTTTTCGGCACTCTGGAGCCCTGATATCAAACCAGACCTTTCTACCAAACACTCCACAGTCAAAAAAAGGCAAAACAGTCCACTTCATAGTCTCCCATTTCTATTACAGTTCATTTCCTTTAATTCTTCTTCTTTCTTAATCTTAATTCTTCCTTCCTCTTCGTCCCAGGTGCCGACCATTCTGAACGCGCTACAGAGGAGCGTGCAGGCTGTGCTGGTGGGCAAGATCCAGATCCAGGACTGGTTCGGCAACGGCATCAAGCGGGTGGCGCTGATGAACAAGTGGGTGTTGAAGGAGGTGACGATTGACGAGGATGAGCGCTGCCTGCTGCAGACCGATGGCTCCTTCCTCTACCTGCTCTGCAAGGACGGCCTCTACAAAGTGGGCTCCGGCTACAGCGGCACTGTCAGGGTAGGTGGGGTGGGGTGTATGAATGTGGGTTGATGTGTGTGTACGTGAGAGACAGCGTATATGCTACCTGCTCTGCAAGGACGGCCTCTACAAAGTGGGCTCCAGCAACAGAAGTGGCACATCATTGCTCACTGCAGGCATAGTTTCTTTGCCATTTTATATAGAAAGGTTTTTGAAGCATTTTTGTAACGCTATGGTCTTCTACAGCAACAATGGTTTTATGACTCTGTACCGCTCCTTTTAAAGATCATATGCTTGTTGAACTGAAAAGTAGATTACAGCACATACTAAAGACTTCATCATACCTAAATTCTTACAAAGCATTGTGTTTTCCTCCCATTGACTTTTGATCACATAGCCATAGGTTGAGTCAGAACTTAAACATTTCAAACACATTTCTCATAGGCAAATGTTTCAGTTACTGCCCCAGTTGGTTGATAAGAGGAGACTCTCCATAATAGCACTCTGCTGTACTAAAGTTGTAGATTAAATAAAATATTTGACACCAACTTCCCCCAGGTTCCATAATTATTCTCTCATTTCTGAGGTTGATTGTTGATGCCACGTAGTGCTGACACAGTGGACCATACATCATTGAGGGAATATATTTGTGTCTTAACGTTTGGCTGTGCGTTTGTGGTTGCATTCTAAAATTTGACCTGTGTGTGTTTGTATTCCAGGGCCATGTGTATAATTCCACATCACGCATCAGGAATCGGAAGGAGAAGAGATCGTGGTTGGGTTTCGCTCAGGTAACTTAACCTCAGATTTTGTTTTCATAATGTTGTATTAAAATTAAACCAAAAGTAAGACTATAGGCAACCTGGAATTCTATTTCATTGTGAGTTATGGTCTTGTACCATGCCGTTTGCTCACTGCATTGATTTCGATCACCCCCCATTTGACCCAATAAACATAGTTGCTGATCTGTATGCAGTAAATGCTTGGGTCGATAATGATTCTGCTCCTACTGAAGATATTTAGGGGATTAGAAAGGAATAGACATCTACCCCCAAAAGAAAGTTTATTGATGAAGCACTGTTTGTATTCCTTTGTACAACACATTCAAACTCTGAGGGCTTGGTCTGGGTTGCTTTTAGGACAAATTGTGACAAATGCAGTCCTAAAAGTAGTGTATAAATATAAAAACAAAAATTGATTGTGTGCGTGTAGGGCTGCCTATTGTACCGGGATATGAGTAACAACCACAGTACGTCGGCCATCAAGATCAACCCAGAGACTCTGGAGCATGAGGGAACCATCACCATGCCAGGTACATGACAACACACAGTAACACCTCCTTGTCCCCCATATTGTGTGTTATAATAAACAACGCAAGGATTTCTTTCATGCACCTGGTTTGTAAGCGTGCGCCTGTGTGTGTGCGTATTTTTTATTTTTGTAATCATCAGGTTACTTACTATTGTCTTGAACCAGTGAATGAGGCATCTTTGAAAATAGATTTTATCTCGAGATTAACTTGGAAACATTTAATAATAATATTTAAGGCTCATAAAAAAATTACTAGGCTCTTATAACCTGCTCACCCAGTGATTGACAATATACCCTTTAGTCATTTATCATATCATTAATATATGCTAAAATAAGGCTTGTACCTACAATATTTCAATATTCCTGATTGAACAAAAGAGACAAATAGCCACAGGACAAGGATGGCTACATAGCTTTATCAATTCAATGTGCAGACAACACTTAAACACTGTCTGTTTTTAAATAAGGAAATTTATTAAGAGAAAATAATATGGTTATATTAACGGAAACTGCACAACGTTTCGGCTGAATTCCTTTGTCAAGAGCATGACAAATGAATCTCCTTATTCTTTGTATATTATAAATGCACTCATCTTGCTCACTCTCTCCTCTCCATAGGCCTACAGGCAGACGGCCAGAACATAGTCTTCACTGACGGAGAGTACATCAACCAGATTGCTGCCTGCAAAGATGTGAGTCTCCTCATTCTCTCATATACACACACACCTACCTACCTACTCCAGGGGCGCTAAAGTTTTCTAGCATTCTTTTTCTTCTTGAGAGAGAGGAGTGGATTGGGCCAACACGTACCAACAACTCCCACTCCTTAAATGGTTACAAACCCAGTCTGAAGTCCTGTCTGAGATTTCTATTATACTATAATGTAGAGAGCTGCTGGCCCCGACAGAGATCATAACGGCACGGTCATCATTTTTCATGCTGTGGGCGGTCAGACTACTTCAGGATGAAAATATTTGGTAACACTTTACTTGAAACCCAGCGTCATAACACATTATGACACGGTCATAACCATGTCATAACAGCTGACATCTTGTCATAACCTGTCATATGGTCATGGCACATATATTTAGACCTTTTGACATATATCACGTTATTTTATGGCTGGTTTTGACACCAACATAAGTGTCAAAACCTACCACACAAGGCAAAACATTCCATTACACCATAGCCTACTTGTCAACAGTAGGTTTATGTTATAACATTTTCTGAAATTGACCATAATAAAATATCATTGTAGTTATTCACATATTGATGTCAGACCCCAATGCTTTGTTGCTGATGACTGTGATGAATGCAGGAACAGATAATGGCGCATGAGGGGATGGCTGCCGTTTTACGGGCTCCTAACCCACCCTGCTATTTTGGTAGTTTTTCGTGTTTGTAACTTATTTTGTACATAATATTGCTGCTACTGTCTCTTATGACCGAAAAGAGATTCTGGATATCAGAACAGCAATTACTCACCTTGAATTGGAGAAAGATTCTCTTTAATGAGTCCGATGTGAAGGATATACTGCTTCCCGGAGACCAGGCCCAATCCCTGTCATTCGTGTGAAGAAAAGACGGAAATACAGGGGGGCGGAGATCAGGGTGCCTTGTGAGAATTCGTCGGCAGGTGGGTAACCCGCTTCTAACATCCGTTCTATTGGGCAACGTGCAATCATTGGAAATTAAACTGAACATCCGTTTGAGATTGTGCTACCAACGGGACATTAAAAACGGTAAACGGAAATCTTATGTTTCACGAGTCGTGGCTGAACGAGGACACAAATAATATAGACCTGGCTGGGTTTTCCGTGCATCGGCAGGACGGAACAGGTACGTCTGGTAAGACAATGGGTGGGGGTGTGTGTCTAGAGTACCTCATAAGCCGTAGACCACACTATCTACCAACAGTTTTCATCGATATTATTTGTAGCAGTCTATTTACGGCCATAAACCGATACTGGCACTAAGACCTCCCTCAGCGAGCTGCCCATAAACAAATGTTCATCCAGAAGCGGCGCTGCTTGTGGCCGTTGTTAGGTTCTAAATAACAGGGTAAAAACTGACAACTATGAAAGCTCAAACCAAGTTTATTCACCCAAAGGGTCAGACAGCTGAACAGGCAGACATGTTTCCACCAGCACAAGTGTATATATACCCCAATTTTGGTGCAGTCACCTCCTTCCCTCTAAACATTACGTCTTTATTGCTAGGCAGGAAGTTAAGGCATACGGGCAATAAACTGTTCCTTCTCCTTTAATGTGACCTGACCTCGGGCCCCCACTCCTCATCTCTTCACCCTATCAGTGACTGCAACCATGCAATTGCTTTTCTTTTACTCAGTATATTCCAAGCTTAATTGCCTCCCCCATATACATTTCTCCCACAGATAACCATTAACTTCTGGTGTGGAAACCAGACTACAGCACTCCATTTCCATAGGATACCTGATGATTTAAAAATATTTCAAGTTTAGGAGTCAGAACCCATCACCGGGGACATTAATACAGGCAAACTTAACACCGTTTTACCTAATTTCTACCAGCATTTCACGTGCAACCAGAGGAAAAAAAAAACACACACAGAAGCATACAAAGCTCTCCCTCGCCCTCCATTTTGCAAATCTGACCATAATTCTACCCTCTTGATTCCTGTTTTCAAGCAAAAACTAAAGCAGGAAGTACCAGTGACTCACTCAATACGGAAGTGGTCAGATGATGCGGATGCTCGCTACAGGACTTTTTTGCTAGCACAGACTGGAATATATTCCGGGATTTATCCAGTGGCATTGAGGAGTGTACCACTTCAGTCACCTGTTTCATCAATAAGTGCATCGATGAAGTCATCCCCACATTGACGGGGCGTACATATCCCAACCAGAAGCCATGGATTACAGGCAACATCCGCACCGAGCTAAAGGCTAGAGCTTCCGCTTTCAAGGAGCGGGATACTAATCCGGACGCTTATAAGAAATCCAGCCTATGCCCTCAGACAAACCATCAAACAGGCAAAGCGTCAATACAGAACTAAGATTAAATCCTACTACACCGGCTCTGTTGCTCGTCGGATGTGGCAGGGCTTGCAAACTATTACGGACTACAAAGGGAAACCCAGCTGCAAGCTGCCCAGTGACATGAGCCTACCAGACGAGCTAAATGCCCTTTTATGCTCGCTTCGAGGCAAGCAACACTGAAGCATGCATAAGAGCACCAGCTGTTTCAGATGGCTGTGTGATCACTCTCTCCGTAGCCGATGTAAGCAAGACCTTTCTTCAGGTCAACATTCACTAGGCTGCGGGGCCAGACGGATTACCAGGACGTCTACGCCGAGCATGCGTGGACCAACTGGCAAGTGCCTTAACTAACATTTTCAACCTTTCCCTGACAGAATCTGAAATACCTACATGTTTCAAGCAGACCACCATAGTCCCTGTGGCCAAGAACACAAAGGTAACCTGCCTAAATGATTACCGCCCTGTAGCACTCACATCGGTAGCCATGAAGTGCTTTGAAAGGCTGGTAAATGACACACAACAACACCATCATCCCACTCCAATTCGCATACCGACACCAACAGATCCACAGATGACGCAATCGCAATTGCTCACCACACTGCCCTTTCCCACCTGGACAAAAGGAACACCTATGTGAGAATGCTGTTCATTGATTACAGCTCAACGTTCAACACCATAGTACCCACAACACTCATCACTACGCAAGGACCCTGTGACTAAACACCTCCACCTGCAACTGGATCCTAGACTTCCTGACGGGTAGGCAACTACGGGTGGTAAGGGTAGGCAACTACACATCTGCCACGCAGATCCTTAAGTTTAATGACGACACAATAGTGTAGTAGACCTTATCACTGACAACGTTGAGACAGCCTACACGGTGGGGGTCAGAGACCTGGCAGTGTGATGCCAGGACGACAACCTCAATGTGAGCAAGACAAAGGAGCTGATCGTGGACTACAGGAAAAGGAGTGCCGAACAGGCCCCCATTAACATCGATGGGGCTGTAGTGGAGCTGGTTTAAAGTTCCTTGGTGTCCACATCACCAACAAACTATCATGGTCCAAACACACCAAGACAGCTGTGAAGAGGACACAACACCTTTTCCCCCTCAGGAGACTGAGAAAATTTGGCATGGGTCCTCAGATCTTCAAAGTTTTACAGCTGCACCATCGAGAGCATCCTCACCGGTTGCATCACTGCCTGGTATGGCAACTGCTTGACATCCGACTGTAAGGCGCATCAGAGGGTATTGCGTGCGGCCCAGTACATCACCTGGGCCACGCTTCCTGTCATCCAGTTCCTATATACTAGGCGGTGTCAGAGGAAGGCCCAAAAAATGGTCAGACTCCAGTCACACAGCAAGCGGTACCGAAGCACCAAGTCTAGGTCCAATCGACTCCTTAACGGCTTCTACCCCCAAGCAATAAGACCTGCTGAACAAGTAATCAATTGGCCACCCAGACTATTTACATGTTTTTACACTGCTGCTACGTGCTGTTTATTACCTATGCATAGTTACTTTACCCCTACCTACATGTTCAAATTACCTCAACTAACCTGTACCACCACACATTGACTCAGTACCGGTACCCCCTGTATATAGCTTCGCTATTGTTATTTTATTTATTACTTTAGTTCGTTTAGTACATATTGTCTTACCTCCTATTTCTTGAACTGCATTGTTGGATAAGGGTTTGTAAGTAAGCAATTCATGGTGTTGTCTACACCTGTTGTATTCGGCGCATGTGACAAATTATACATTATTTTTCAGGAGCAGGACAAGGCACCTTTTTGACTGATGACTGACATAGGCCGATCATGTATATGCCCTTATCTGGCTTATATGATTATGATGGTCATAATGCTTCTTGACAGTGTCATAAAGTGCGTTTTCTTAGTCCAATTAAATTGACACAGGATGGATTAATGCTACATGACAATGCCACAAAGTGTGTGTTCTGCAAGTTATTTAAAATATGATGGAAAAAACATGACTAAAGATTTCATTACAACAACAAAGGACTTAAGAAACAAACGCTCAAAGGAAAGGAAACTTCTTGTCAGGGAAAAAAACACATTTGAATAAATGTTGGTTTTTGACACTTGTGTAGGCACACAGATTCAGAGCCTTTGAGTTGAAAGTCTGCTGCTTCAGCATCTCAAATCAAATGCATAGGCAATGGAAGGCAGGCTTCATCTGCATACGTCACACATCGCTTTGCAATGAGCTGGAGGCAGCTATGCATTTTGAAAACATGCTTAATTGTTCGAAAACTGATTGTTTTGACGCATGTTATGAGGATCGTCTTACCAAAGTAGCCTAGCCAAAATCAGACCATATTCATGGAGGCAATTATTTTACATCAACTTTCTTTCATTGTCCAGCAGCCAAAGGCACAATCATAGTCATAAAAATATAAATGCAACAATTTACAGTTCAAATAAGGGGAACAGAAAACCATTTGCATTTCTAGTTATAGACTATTGTTAGCTTGCTAGCTTTAATGTAACCTAGTTGGTTAGCTTTAGCTACCTGTAGATTCATACTACAGCCTATGACAATTATTTTATATTGGTGGTAGTAGAATGAGTTGGGATTATGCTGGTTCATTGTTTAGCTAGCTACATGTCCAAACAAAATAATCTACTTCACCAGATGATTACATGACCCATCAAGTTAGACAGGTGTTTCTTGGGGTGATTACGGCCATCTATTGTATTTCATGAACGTGTACATGTCTAGACAATAGTGACCCATTCACTTAGCTAGATGTGGCTGGGGTGGTTATAACATTTCTTTCACATGATCCATCAAAGTATGTCTGGGTAAGCATCTAATCATTTAAACTATTTTTATCTGGACACTTTCTGTTTTTGATATTGCTACTATGCAAATATGCAAGAAACCATTTCACTGTACCGTTTACACCTTATGTATCCTGTGCATGTGACAAATACACTTAATAGATTTTATTTGATATAGTGTGTTTACGAGGGACGGTAATGTGAAGAACAACATGACCTGCACCAAATTTAGGTTAGGATATAGGCCAAGGACTATATAAAGTGTATTTTTACCAGGAGTTTTTCCTTATTGTAGGCTACTACTTTTACCGCTTTTAGTCTTGAAGTCTTTGGGTGTTTACTACACACTCTGTTTAGCACATTGCCTCACATGTGAATCCTTAAAGAGATGGGTTGAGCTAGGGTTTAAACGATGCTGAATGGGTATAGATAAAGAGCTTTCTAGTAGGTGTGCCAAAACATTCATGGATCATGTTCCCAAAAGTGGACTTACAAGTTGATCAACTTTCAAAGCAGAACTGCCTTCCCATTGTTCCTCAACGGCAGTGTATGATATACCATTTTCTCTGAGTCTCTACTTTTATACAATTTAAAAAACACCATTTCATATATTGCTACATAGGACTGAATCCAGGTGGTGGGTCACATATAGTGGCTATATCCAGGAAAGCCAAAGTTCCAAAAGCTGGGCCTAAAATAGTGTATGAGATCATACAAAATATTTTGCTGTGACTTTTATATGGATGTTAAAACAATTTGTTTTTGTGATTAATAAGGGGTATCTAGACTCTGCCCTTTATGAATTTATGATATTGCTTCTTCCAATTATTGATAAACATGCACCTGTTAAGAAACTGACTTAGAACTGTTAAGGCTCCATGGATTGATGAGGAATTGAAAAACTGTATGGCTGAAAGAGATGGGGCAAAAGGAGTGGCTAATAAGTCTGGCTGCACATCTGACTGGCGCACTTACTACAAATTGAAAAATGTGACTAATCAACAAAAAGATGAAACTGTATTATGAAGTCAAGATCAATGATATAAAGACTAGATTACTTACCGTAAATTCCGGACAATAAGCCGCAACTTTTTTCCCAGGCTTTGAACCTCGCGGCTTAAACAATGACGCGGCTAATATATGGATTTTTCCCGCTTTCATATGATAAAAAAACACATTCTGTGACGTGCTCAGTTTTTTGGCGGCATGAAGCTTTCATTAGACCAATGAAATTGCCGAACGGGCAACTTTTTTGTTTACTGTTTAGATTAAATCGAGCGCTCTCAAACTTCCCATCATTCTGATTACGGTTGTCATTTTGTCACCCTCACCATGGCAAAGACACGGAGAAATGCATATGATGCATAGAGCTGCTGCACGGGAGCTTGGTCTTAATGAGTCGATAAGATGTTGGAAACAGCAGCATGAGGAATTGACTCAGTGCAAAAAGACACTGTTTTAATTTTACATTTTTTGTTACAAGCCGTGTTTCGTTAAAGCCTATTTATTTTTGTTACAAGCCGTGTTTCGTTAAAGCCTATTTATTTTTGTTACAAGCCGTGTTTCGTTAAAGCCTGTGTAAAGTTCATTTGTTTCAATGTACCGGTAGGCACCTGCGGCTTATAGACATGTGCGGCTTATTTATGTTCAAAATAATATATATATTTTTTAATTCAGTGGGTGCGGCTTATATTCAGGTGCGCTTAATAGTCCGGAAATTACGGTAATTAAATTATGGGCATCAAATCAGATGACTTTTTCATCACAATACCATTTGATGTTGCCAGTTATTTTAATAATTACTTAATTGGCTAATTTAGACAGGAAATGCCATCAACAAACCGAGCCTTTGTTTATGCATTAAAAAACAAATAATGAAAAAAAAGCATTGTAAATTAGAATTTTGACAAAAGATGGAAAGCTTGTGAGGATGGTAGCTGACTCTATAGCCACTCCTATCTGTCGTATCTTTGAGTCTACAGGAAAGTGTTTTTGGCTACCCTCCAGGCCTGAGGACAGTCATTCCACTACACAAGTGGTAAAGCGGCCTTGACTGGTTCGAACAGCAGACCTATCAGCTTGTTGCCTGCTTTTAGCAAACTGTTAAAAAATACAATGCTATTTCTTTGTAAACAAATTGACAAGACTTTCAGCATGCTTATAGAAAAGGGCACTCAACATGCACTGCACTGAGACACATGCTGATGATTGGATGAAAGAAATTTATAGAAGTTTGTGGGAGCTGTACTGTTAAATTTCAATGCAGCCTTTGATATTATTGACCATAACCTGTTGTTGAGAACTTATGTTGTATGGCTTTTCAACCTTTGCCATATTGTGTATTTAGAGCTATCTAATAGAACTGAGTTTTCTTTATTGGATGCGCCTCCAATGCCAAACATGTAGGGTGTGACGTACCGCAGGGCAGCGGTCTACTCTTCAATCTTTTACCAATGACCTGCCACTGGCATTAATCAAAGCCTGTGTCCATATACAGTGCATTCGGAAAGTATTCAGACCCCTTGAATTTGTCCACATTTTATGTTAGTCTTATTCTAAAATGTATTTAAAAAAAATAATAATTCCCTCATCAATTTACAGACAATACCCCATAATGACAAAGCAAAAATAGGTTTTTAGTACTTTTTTCAAAAGTATTCATACCCTTTACTCAGTATTTTGTTGAAGCACCTTTGGCAGCGATTACAGCCTGGAGTCTCCTTGGGTATGACGCTACAAGCTTGGCACAACTGTATTTGGGGAGTTTCTCCCTTCTCTGTAGATCCTCTCAAGCTCTGTCAGGTTGGATGGGGGAGTCGCTCTACAGCTGTTTTCAGGTCTCAGTGTACTGTACAGAAACCCAGCCTAAAAGCCCAAACGGCAAGCAATGCAGATGTAGAAGCACGGTGGCTAGGAAAAACTCACTAGAAAGGCCGGAACCTAGAGAGAAACCAGGCTTTTAGGGGTGGCCAATACTTTCTGGCTGTGCCGGGTGGAGATTATAACAGAACATGACCAAGATGTTCAAACGTTCACAGATGACCAGCAGGGTCAGAAAATAAATCATTGTCGAGGGTGCAACAAGACAGCACCTTGGGAGTAAATGTCAGTTGGCTTTTCATAGCCGATCATTCAGAGTTCGAGACAGCAGGTGTGGTAGAGAGTCGAAAACAGCAGGTCCGGGACAAGGTAGCACGTCCAGTGAACAGGTCAGGGTTCCATAGCCGCAGGCAAAACAGTTGAAACTGGAGCAGCAGCATGACCAGGTGGACTGGGGACAGCAAGGAGTCAACAGGCCAGGTAGTAGAGAGAGAGAATACTTAAATTCACACAGGACACCGGATACGACAGGAGAAATATAACAGACTGACCCTAGCCCCCCGACACACAAACTATTGCAGCATAAATATTGGCGGCTGAGACAGGAGCGGTCGAGAGACACTATGGCTCTGTCCGACGATACCCCCGGACAGGGCCAAACAGGCAGGATATAACCCCACCCACTTTGCCAAAGCACAGCGCCCACACCACTAGAGGGATATCTTCAACCACCAACCTACTACCCTGAGACAAGGCCGAGTATAGTCCTCAAAGATCTCTCCAACGGCACGAACCCGAGGAGGACGCCAACCTGAACAGGAACATCACGTCAGTGACTCAACCCACTCAAGTGACGCATGGAAGAGCACCAGTAAGCCGGTGACTCAGCCCCCGTAATAGGGTTACAGGCAGAGAATCCCAGTGGAGAGAGGAGAACCGGTCAGGCAGAGACAGCAAGGGCAGTTCGTCGCTCCAGTGCCTTTCCATTCATCTTCACACCCCTGGGCCAGACTACACTCAATCATAGGACCTACTGAAGAGATGAGTCTTCAATAAAGACTTAAAGGTTGAGGCCGAGTCTGCGTCTCTCACATGGACAGGCAGACCATTCCATAAAACTGGAGCTCTATAGGAGAAAGCCCTGCCTCCAACTGTTTGCTTATAAATTCTAGGGACAGTAAGGAGGCCTGCGTCTTGTGACCGTAGCGGACGTGTACATTTACATTTACGTCATTTAGCAGACGCTCTTATCCAGAGCGACTTACAAATTGGTGCATTCACCTTATGATATCCAGTGGAACAACCACTTTACAATAGTGCATCAATAGCTTTTTTGGGGGGGTAGGTTGGGGGGGTTAGAAGGTTTACTTAATCCTATTCCAGGTATTCCTTAAAGAGGTGGGGTTTCAGGTGTCTCCGGAAGGTGGTGATTGACTCCACTGTCCTGGCGTCGTGATGGAGCTTGTTCCACCATTGGGGTGCCAGAGCAGCGAACAGTTTTGATTGGGCTGAGCGGGAACTGTGCTTCCGCAGAGGTAGGGAAGCGAGCAGGCCAGAGGTGGATGAACGCAGTGCCCTTCTTTGGGTGTAGGGACTGATCAGAGCCTGAAGGTACGGAGATGCCGTTCCCCTCACAGCTCCATAGGCAAGCACCATGGTCTTGTAGCAGATGCGAGCTTCAACTGGAAGCCAGTGGAGTGTGCGGAGGAGCGGGGTGACGTGAGAGAACTTGGGAAGGTTGAACACCAGACGGGCTGCGGCGTTCTGGATGGGTTTAACCTCTCTGGCGCAGGTGGGACGAATTCGTCCCACCTGCGTAACAGCCACTTAAATCCAGTGGCGCGATTTTTGAAACGTTTGAAATACTATTACTTCAATTTCTCAAACATATGACTATTTTACAGCTATTTAAAGACAAGACTCTCGTTAATCTAACCACACTGTCCGATTTCAAAAAGGCTTTACAACAAAAGCAAAACATTAGATTATGTCAGGAGAGTGCCCAGCCAGAAATAATCAGACACCCATTTTTCAAGCTAGCATATGATGTCACAAAAACCCAAATCACAGCTAAATGCAGCACTAACCTTTTATGATCTTCATCAGATGACACACCTAGGACATTATGTTATACAATACATGCATGTCTGTTCAATCAAGTTCATATTTATATCAAAAACCAGCTTTTTACATTAGCATGTGACGTTCAGAAAAAGCATACCCCCCGCAAACTTCCGGGGAATTTACTAACAGTTTGCTAAATTACTCACGATAAACGTTCACAAAAAGCATAACAATTATTTTAAGAATTATAGATACATTACTCCTCTATGCACTCGATATGTCCGATTTTAAAATAGCTTTTCGGATGAAGCACATTTTGCAATATTCTAAGTACATAGCCCAGCCATCACGGGCTAGCTATTTAGACACCCGGCAAGATTAGCCTTCACCAAAATCACATTTCCTATAAGAAAAATGTTATTACCTTTCCTGTTCTTCGTCAGAATGCATTCCCAGGACTTCTACTTCAATAACAAATGTAGGTTTGGTCCCAAATAATCCATCGTTATGTTCCATCAACGACGTTTTGTTAATGCGTTCTAGACACTATCAGAATACTAAATCACAGTCACGAGCATGGCGCATGGCGTGACAAAAAATGTCTAAATACTCCATTACCGTACTTCGAAGCATGTCAACCGCTGTTTAAAATCAATTTTTATGCCATTTATCTCGTAGAAAAGCGATAATATTCCGACCGGGAATCTGCAATAAGCTAAACAGCCGAATGAAATTTCTCCACGGGGGCGAATCGGGCACGCGCCTCATTGCATTGTCACCTAATGGGACACTTGGAAAAGGCGATAATCTGTTTCAGCCTGAGGCTCCCTCGTCATCGTTCCTGTTTTTCCCGGGTTCTGAGAGCCTATTGGAGCCCTAGGAATTGTCACGTTACAGCTAAGATCCTTACTCTTCAATAAACAGAGGCAAGAAGAACGACTCCTTGTCAGACAGGCCACTTCCTGCATGAAACCTTCTCAGATTTTTGCCTGCCATAGGAGTTCTGTTATACTCACAGACACCATTCAAACAGTTTTAGAAACTTTAGGGTGTTTTCTATCCAAACCTGAACAATAATATGCATATTCTAGCTTCTGAGTTGGTGTAGGAGGCAGTTAAAAATGGGCACATATTTTTTCCAAAATTCTCAATACTGCCCCCTAGCCCAAACAGGTTAATGGCACAGGCAGGGCGCCCCGCCAACAGCGAGTTGCAGTAATCCAGACGGGAGATGACAAGTGCCTGGATTAGGACCTGCGCCGCTTCCTGTGTGAGGCAGGGTCGTACTCTGCGAATGTTGTAGAGCATGAACCTACAGGATCGGGTCACCGCCTTGATTTTAGCGGAGACCGACAGGGTGTTGTCCAGGGTCACTCCGAGGCTCTTAGCACTCTGGGAGAAGCACACAATGGAGTTGTCAACCATGATGGCAAGATCATGGAACGGCAGTCCTTCCCCGGGAGGAAGAGCAGCTCCGTCTTGCCGAGGTTCAGCTTGAGGTGGTGATCCGTCATCCACACTGATTTGTCTGCCAGACATGCAGAGATGCGATTCGCCACCTGGTTATCAGAAGGGGGAAAGGAGACGATTAATTGTGTGTCTGCGTAGCAATGATAGGAGACCATGTGAGGATATGACAGAGCCAAGTGACTTGGTGTATTGCGAGAATAGGAGAGGGCCTAGAACTAAGCCCTGGGGGACACCAGTGGTGAGAGCACGTGGTGCGGAGACGGATTCTCGCCACGCCACCTGGTAGGAGCGACCTGTCAGGTAGGACGCAATCCAAGGGTGAGCCGCGCCGGAGATGCCCAACTCGGAGAGGGTGGAGAGGAGGATCTGATGGTTCACAGTATCAAAGGCAGCAGATAGGTCTGGAAGGATGAGAGCAGAGGAGAGAGAGTTAGCTTTAGCAGTGCGAGAGCCTCTGTGACACAGAGAAGAGCAGTCTCAGTTGAATGACCAGTCTTGAAACTTGACTGATTTCGATCAAGAAGGTCATTCTGAGAGAGATAGCAACAGAGCTGGCCAAGGACGGCACGCTCAAGAGTTTTGGAGAGAAAAGAAAGAAGGGATACTGGTCTGTAGTTGTTGACATCGGAGGGATCGAGTGTAGGTTTTTTGAGAAGGGGTGCAACTCTCGATCTCTTGAAGACGCAAGGGACGTAGCCAGCGGTCAAGGATGAGTTGATGAGCGAGGTGAGGTAAGGGAGAACGTCTCCGGAAATGGTCTGGAGAAGAGAGGAGGGGATAGGGTCAAGCGGGCAGGTTGTTGGGCAGCCAGCCGTCACAAGCCGTCGCAAGATTTTATCTGGAGAGAGAGGGGAGAAAGAGGTCAAAGCATAGGGTAGGGCAATGTGAGCAGGACCATCGGTGTCGTTTGACTTAACCTGTCTGGGAACCTGGGACGTTTGCGTCCCACCCTAGTCAACAGCCAGTGGAATCGCGTCGCGTGAAATACAAATACCTCATAAATTCTATAACATCAATTTCTCAAACATATTAATATTTTACACCATTTTATAGATACACCTCTCCTGAATCGAACCACGTTGTCCGATTTCAAAAAGGCTTTACAGCAAAAGCAAAACATTAGATTATGTTAGGAGAGTACCCTCCCAAAAATAATCACAACTAGCATGCATCACAAATACCCAAAACACAGCTAAATGCAGCACTAACCTTTGACAATCTTAATCAGATGACACTCCTAGGACATCATGTTACACAATACATGCATTTTTTGTTCGATAAAGTTCATATTTATATATAAAAACAGCATTTTACATCGGCGCGTGACGTTCAGAAAATATTTTCCCTCAAATGCTTCCGGTGAATCTGCGCTACAATTTACAAAATTACTATTAGAAAACATTGTTAAAATGTAATATTGTCATTCAAAGAATGATAGATTAACATCTCGTGAATGCAACCGCATTGCCAGATTTAAAAATAACTTTACAGGGAAATCGCACTTTGCAATAAACGAGGTGCTATGCTCAGAAAAATAGGCTAGGCGAAACAGGTTAGCGCCATCTTGGAACCATCTAAAATCGAATATACTATTGTAAATATTCCCTTTGATTATCTTCATCAGAAGGCACTTCTGATGAATCCCAGGTCCACAACAAAGGTAGTTTTCTTCGAAAAAGTTAATAATTTATGTCCCAATAGCTCCTTCTTGTTAGCGCGTTCCGAAGGCTACTCATAATGTACTGAAGCGCGCGGGACTTGTCGTCTCGAATGTGCAAAAAATATATATTTACGTTCGTTCAAACATGTCAAACGTTGTATAACATAAATCTTTAGGGCCTTTTTCAATCAGAGCTTCAATAATATTCAAGGCGGACGATTGCATTGTCTTACTAAACGTTTCGGAACGAAAGGGTACCCACGGGCGCCCGCGTCATGGTAGTAATGGCCCTCCCCCTATGACCAACTTTCCAGGCCTCTCGTTCGGTCAGTTTTTACCGGAGAAGACTCAAACCACTTTGTAAAGACTGTTGACATCTAGTGGAAGCCTTAGGAAGTGTTATATGAATCCTAACTCACGGTGTGTTTCATAGGCAAAGTGTTGAAGGTGATTCCACAAATCAGATTTCCACTTCCTGCATGGAATCTTCTCAGGTTTTTGCCTGCCATATGAGTTCTGTTATGCTCACAGACACCATTCAAACAGTTTTAGAAACTTTAGAGTGTTTTCTATCCAAATCTACTAATTATATGCATATTCTAGTTACTGGGCAGGAGTAGTAACCAGATTAAATCGGGTACGTTGTTTTTTATCCGGCCGTGCAAATACTGCCCCCTAGCCCCAACAGGTTTTTTTAACAAACGAGGATCGGATGTCGTCAACCTTCTTTTCAAAATGGTTGACAAAGTCATCCGCAGAGGGTGGGGGAGGGGGAGGAGGATTCAGGAGGGAGGAGAAGGTGGCAAAGAGCTTCCTAGGGTTAGAGGCAGATGCTTGGAATTTAGAGTGGTAGAAAGTGGCTTTAGCAGCAGAAACGGAGGAAGAAAATGTGGAGAGGAGGGAGTGAAAAGATGCCAGGTCCGCAGGGAGGCTAGTTTTCCTCCATTTCCGCTCGGCTGCCCGGAGCCCTTTTCTGTGAGCTCGCAATGAGTCATCAAGCCACGTAGCAGGAGGGGAGGACCGAGCCGGCCGGGAGGATAGGGGACATAGTGTCAAAGGATGCAGAAAGGGAGGAGAGGAGGGTTGAGGAGGCAGAATCAGGAGATTGGTTGGAGAAGGATTGAGCAGAGGGAAGAGATGATGGGATGGAAGAGGAGAGAGTAGCGGGAGAGAGAGAGAGCGAAGGTTGCGACGGCGCAATACCATCTGAGTACGGGCAGAGTGAGTAGTGTTGGAGGAGAGCGAGAGGGAAAAGGATACAAGGTAGTGGTCGGAGATAAGGATGTAAAGCTTGAATTGACTAGTGACTGTGACAGCATGGAATTCAAAGGAGGAGATGGACAGATGGGTCAGGGGAGAAAGAGAGAATGTCCGCTTGGGAGAGATGAGGATTCCAGTGCCACCACCCCGCTGACCAGATGCTCTTGGGGTGTGCGAGAACATGTGGGCAGACGAGGAGAGAGCAGTAGGAGTAGCAGTGTTTTCTGTGGTAATCCATGTTTCCATCAGCGCCAAGAAGTCGAGGGACTGGAGGGTAGCATAGGCTGAGATGAACTCTGCCTTGTTGGCCGCAGACCGGCAGTTCCAGAGGCTGCCGGAGACCTGGAACTCCACGTGGGTCTTGCGCGCTGGGACCACCAGGTTAGTGGCAGCGCCACGCGATGTGAAGCGTTTGTGTGGCCTGTGCAGAGAGGAGAGAACAGGGATAGACAGACACATAGTTGACAGGCTACAGGAGAGGCTGTGAAACCCACCCAGTGCATCGTGTCCTATGACGCCGTAGCTAACTAGCATGCTAGCATGCAATAACACACGGGTAGCACCAATACTTGGTTACAACAAACTACCAATGGATCATTCGTGTCCGTGTCTAGTTCCTTTCATAACGCAGAAGTAATTGTCATCTGATGAAGATCATCAAAGGTTAGTGCTGCATTTAGCTGTGGTTTTGGTTTTTGTGACATTATATGCTAGCTTGAAAAATGAGTATCTGATTATTTCTGGCTGGGTACTCTGCTGACAATCTAATGTTTTGCTTTCGTTGTAAAGCCTTTTTGAAATCAGACAGTGTGGTTAGATTAACGAGAGTCTTGTCTTTTAAAATGGTGTAAAATAGTCATATGTTTGAGAAATTGAAGTAATAGCATTTCTAAGGTATTTGAATATCGCGCCACGGGATTCCACTGGCTGTTGAGTAGGCCCATAGAGGTTAATGGGTGCATGCTTATTCGTAACTGGAATAAGCAATTTTATAAATGTGTTAAGTGCAGTGTCTGGTTGCTCGTCATTACACACCACAGACCAGCAAATATTCTTTACATTGTCAACATAAGGATCACTACAAAACTTATTGTATGACTTTTTATACACTATATTTGGCCCAGCCTTTGGATCTTTGGTTTTCCTAGATATGGCTACTATATTGTGATCACTATATCCGATGGATCTTGATACTGCTTTCATGCACATTTCTGCAGCATTAGTAAAGATGTGATCAATACATGTTGATGATTTCATTCCTGTGCTGTTTAACTACCCTGGTAGATTGACTTACAACTTGAACCAGGTTGCAGGCACTGGTTACAGTTTTGAAGCTTTTTCTTGAGTGGGCAGCTTGATGAAAGCCAGTCAATATTTAAATCACCCAGAAAATATACTTCTCTGTTGATATTGCATACATTATCAAGAATTTCACACCTATTATCCAGATACTGACTGTTAGCACTTGGTGGTCTATAGCAGCTTCCCACAAAAATGAGCTTCAGGTGAGGCAGATGAACCTGTATCCATATTACTTCAACAGTATTTGACGTGAGATCCTGTCTAAGCTTTACAGGAATGTGTTTATGAATATGGACCGCAACATTGCCCCGTTGGCATTTCTGTCTTTTCGGTAGATGTTGTAGCCATGTATTCCTACCACTGTATCATCAATGCTATTATCTAAGTGAGTTTCAGAGATATTCAGAATATGATTGTCATCTGTTACAATACATTTATTGGGCAATTGTAGCACTTTTCTGGGTTGCTTGATTTGTTTTTAATGCTTTATTGGGAAGCTTATCAGAAGTCGACTTTGTCATTTTTATTAATACATTTGCAAACATTTCTAAAAACCTATTTTTGTTTTGTCATGGGGTATTTTGTGTAGATTGGGGGGAAAATAACAATTTAATCCATTTTAGAATTAGGCTGTAACGTAACAATGTGGAAAAAGTAAAATGGTCGGAAATACTTTCCGAATGCACTGTACAAGACTATTTGTCATTCAGGAGTCATGGTAGCCATGATTTTCTTTCTAAATAATCATATCATTTTTCTAAATAATCAATTCATCATTTCTAATATATAGCAATTAGGCCCAAGGATTTCAATGGCAGACAAGTACTTGGTCCCTATTCACAGGGCAGAATATTTTCCCTTTTGCTCTTCCTCACTCACTCACTTTCTGTCGAACAACTACTCTATGAATCACAAATCCTCCGCTTAAAGAATTAATGGGAGCCATTTCTCTTGAGTTGTTTGGTGATGTATGCTAGCCACCTCTGTCCCAGGCAGCCAGCCTCACTCAGGTGTCACTCTGTCCCCTGCTTCATCTGAGCCCCTGCTTCATCTGAGCCCCTTGGGTCACAGAGAGGGGTGTGTTTGTATTTTTTTGTGTGTGTATAAGGAGAAAGAGCTAGTAAACCAGCATGTGACCATACTTTCCAAGGTTAATCCTCCCAGGCAGATGCAGGCCTATAGTTGCATGAGTAGTAAGCAGAGATACAGTGGCGGGGGAGGATGTGATATTTAAACTGTGAAGCCTTACGCATGGGTATCTGATCAGTCCCTGGATAAGAGAGTGGGGGTGGGGTTGATAGTGTGATGGAGAAATGAAGGAGAGATGCTCCTTGCATCAGCAGTGCTGGTAAAGAGCCATCTACTTTCTGCAGAGGAGAGAGAGCAGGAGGGAGATGGGCAGAAAGGGGGGGGGGGGGGGCAATCGGAGGGAAGTGAGCGAGAGAGGGGAGGTGGGGAGCGAAGGATGGGCTAGGCAGTGGAAAGGTTACAGAAATGGGAAGGGAGGAAGGGAAAAAGCAGGAGGGGGAGAAGAGTATGTGCTCAGCTCAGCAGGAATCAAAGCACAGTGGAGAACCGTGTCATCACACAGTGCAGCTTCACAGCACCATGGCCCCAGTCCAGCTTCTGTCTATCACGGCTCATGACAGATAACGCCTTTCTACTGCTCTCCAATGGCGGAGAGTTTTACACCACTCCAGCCAATGCTTGGCATTGCGCATGGTGATCTTAGGCTTGTGTGCAGCTGATCGGCCATGAAAACCCATTTCATGAAGCTCCCGACGAACAGTTCTTGTGGAGACGTTGCTTCCAGAGGCAGTTTGGAACTCAGTAGTGAGTGTTGTATCTGAGGACAGATTATTTTTACGCGCTACATGCTTCAGCACTCGACGGTCCCGTTCTGTGAACTTGTGTGGCCTACCGCTTTGCAGCTTAGTCGTTGTTGCTCCTAGACATTTCTACTTCATAATAACAGCACTTACAGTTGACTGGGGCAGCTCTAGCTGGGCAGAACTTAGATGAACTGACTTATTGGCAAGGTTGCATCCTATGACAGTGCCATGTCCACGTACTATTGTATATATAGTGTGTCTAATAACAGTACGGAGAAAAATCGAACTAATGGGTATATTCAATAATTGTAAATAAATGAAGTGTAAAGGTGGAGAGATGGGGAGAGTTGCAGGCTCACATCTATCAAAGCAGAGAGTGGGAGAAAGATCATAGAAATAGAATCTAAGGCACATACTTTTCTCTCACCACAGCAATGCGTTGCACTCAAAACATGCAGTGTTGTGCAAACTTAAGCCCGGGCACAGCCCAACCCAAATCAATTCTCAGAATATCTTGCACGGACTGAGAGTCTTAAGTTTTCACATTACATCTTTTTTGGGTGGGGGCAGGAGAATTAATGAGGCGGCAACTTGATTTAAAGTAACTGTCCAATGTTTCCACATTTCGATTAAAAATGACCTAATAACTGTACTGAATAAAAATATGTAAAGTGTTGGTCTCATGTTTCATGAGCTGAAATAAAAGATCCCAGAAATGTTCCATATGCACAAAAAGCTTATTTCTATCAAATTTTGTGCACTAATTTGTTTACATCCTTGTTAGCGAGAATTTCTCCTTTGCCAAGATAATAAATCCACCTGACAGGTGTGGCATATCAAGAAGCTGATTAAACAGCATGATCGGGTGCACCTTGTCCAGTGGCCAATAGAAGGCCACTCTAAAATATGGAGTTTTGTTACAGAAAACACTACCACAGATGTCTCAAGTTTTGAGAGAGCCTGCAATTGGCATGCTGACTGCAGCACTGTCCACCAGAGCTTTTGCCAGAGAATTGAATGTTAATTTCTCGACCATAAGTTGTTTTAGAGAATTTAGCAGTACGTCCAACAGGCCTCACAATCGCAGACCACATGTAATCACGCCAGCCAGGAAGGACCTCCCCATCCGGCTTCTTCACTTGCTGTATTGTCTGAGACCAGCCACCCGGACAGCTGATGAAACAGTGGGTTTGCACTACCGAATCATTTCTACACAAACGTTCAGAAACAGTCTCAGGGAAGCTCATTTTTGTGCTCGTAGTCCTCACCTGGGTCTTCACCTGACTGCAGTTCGGCTTCGTAACCGACTTCAGTGGGCAAATGCTCACCTTTGATGGCCACTGGCATGCTGGAGAAGTGTGCAGTTCACGGATGAATCCTGGTTTCAGCTGTACCGGGCAGATGTCAGACAGCGTGTGTGCGAGCGGTTTGCTGATGTCAATGTGCTCCATGGTGGCGGTGTGGTTATGATATGGGCAGGCATAAGCTACGGACAACAAACACAATTGCATTTTATCGATGGCAGTTTGAATGCACAGAGATACCGTTACAAGATCCTGAGGCCCAATGTCGTGCCATTCATCCGCCACCATCACCTCATGTTTCAGCATGATAATGCACGGCCCCATGTCACAAGGATCTGTACACAATTCCCGGAAACTTAAAATGTCCCAGTTCTTCAATAGCCTGCATACTCACCAGATATGTCACCCATTTAGCATGTTTGGGATGGTCTGAATCAACGTGTACAACAGCTTGTTCCAGTTCCCGCCAATATCCAGCAAATTCGCACAGCCATTGAAGAGTGGGACAGCATTCCACAGGCCACAATCAACAGCCTGATCAACTCTATGCGAAGGAGATGTCTCACTGCATAAGGCACCAGATACTGACTGGTTTTCTGATCCATGCCCCTACTTTAAAAAAAAATGTTTAAGGTGTCTGTGACCAATAGATGCATATCTGTATTCCCAGTCATGTGAAATCCATATATTAGGGCCTATTGAATTTATTTCAATTTACTCATTTCCTTATATGAACTGTGACTCAGTAAAATCTTTGAAATTGTTGCATGTTGCATTTGCTTTTGTTCAGTGTAACTACAATATGAGTGAAATAGTTGTACTTCCACAAAATGCTAATTATGTTAAAAGCAGCTTTTCTGTGTTGGAATGGTGTGGGCATACCCCAACAACAGAGTGGTGTCAGTGTATACCTGTCATAAAAAAATATGAATGCCAGTAGACCGCTGATTCGCCAGCTCATCCTCCTCAGGAGGAGGACATAAAAAAGTGTTTTTTTTCTCCAACTTATGCTTTCGCCACAAATACAAGTATAGGATGAGTCAACAACATTATTTGTCTGAGTTAACAGAATATGAACTTTTAAAAGTTCGATTTTCGCTGGACAATTACTTTAACTTGGATTGCTGTTATTAGAATTTCTTACATTGTCAACAGTGGAAATTATGAGAGCGAGAGCGAGCTCTGGTCTGATGCTGTAGCTAGCTAGGGGTGTTTCTCCATACACACACAGTGCTGAAAACTGTCTTTTCTAGCATTATGTCCAAAGGGCTTTGCATGTCAGGGATGCCTGACTTTGCGAGTGTGTTTGTATTTATTGTGGATCTCCATTAGCTCTTCCTGAGATCCAGAAAAATTAAGGCAGTTTATACAATTTTAAAAACATTCCAATGCATTCACATATTTCACAACACAGTGTGCCCTCATGCCCCTACTTCACCACTACCACGTATCTACAGTACAAAATCTGTGTGTGTAGTGTGTATGTTAATGTGTGTGTGTATGCATGTGTCTGTGCTGCTTCAGTCCCACTGTTCCATAAGGTGTATTTCTTTTTTTTTAATGTAATTGTACTGCTTGCATCTGTTACTTGATGTGGAATACCTCTCATGAATACAAGTAGTGATGAAGTCAATCCCTCCTCCACTTTCAACCAGGAGAGATTGACATGCATATTATAAATATTAGCTCTCTGTGTACATCCAAGGGCCAGCCGTGATGCCGTTCTGAGCCAATTGCAATTTATTTTGTTGAAAAGTCCCTTTTTGTGACGACTGACAGTAGTTCTGGTGCGACAAAACTAGGGCTTGTAGGACCTGCCTTGTTGATAGTGCTATTAAGAAGGTAGAGCAGTGCTTTATTATGGACATCTTAGCTACTGTTGTATCAATATGTTTTGACCATGACAGTTTACAATCCAGGGTTACTCCAAGCAGTTTAGTCACCACAACTTTAGTGAATGATTTGTCCCAAATACAGTACTTTTAGTTTTAGAAATATTTAGGACTAACTTATTCCTTGCCACCCACTGCAAGTAACTGCAGGTATTTTGTTAAGTGTTGCAGTCATTTCAGTTGCTGTAGTAGCTGACGTGTATAGTGTTAAGTCATCTGAATACATAGACACACTGGCTTTACTCAAAGCCAGTGGCATAAAGATTAAAGTAAAGATTGAAAAAAGTAAGGGGCTTAGACAGCTGCCCTGGGGAATTCCTGATTCTACCTGGATTATGTTGGAGAGGCTTCCATTAAAGAACACCCTCTGTTCTGTTAGACAGGTAACTCCTTATCCCCAATATAGCAGGGAGTGTAAAGCCACAACACACAGGTTTTTCCAGCAGCAGACTATGATCCATAACGTCAAAAGCCGCACTGAAGTCTAACAAAACAGCCCCCACAATCTTTTTATCAATTTCTCTCAGCCAATCAACCTTTTGTGTAAGTGCTGTGCTTGTTGAACGTCCTTTCCTGTAAGTGTTCTGAAAGTTTGTCAGTTTGTTTACTGTAAAATTGCATTGTATTTGGTCAAACACCATTTTTTCCAGAAGTTTACTAAGGGTTGGTAACAGGCTGATTGGTTGGCTATTTGAGCCAGTAAAGTGGGCTTTACTATTCTTATGTAGCGGAATGACTTTAGCTTCCCGCCAAGCCTGGGGGGTACACTTTCTAGTCGGCTTGAATTGAAAATATGGCAAATAGGAGTGGCAATATCGTCTTCTATTATTATTATCCATCCAAGTGTGTTACTCAAGACTAGGTTTGCAAAATTCCGTGAATGTTTCTGAAAGCTCCCAGGTAATTCAGAAATTATGGTTGAACAGATTCTGGATTTCCTGCTTATTCTCTCCTGATTCCAGGAATCTTCCAACTAGGATTTCTGGAAAACCTGGACATTTTGAGAAAAAGTTCGACATTTTGCTACCCCACTCATGAGTACAAGCTTCTGTATGACCTCAAAACTATGTGTCCTTCATACTTGCTATATTTCAATGTGGAACTAAATAAGCCATTGCCATGTTTCCCTCAGGACGGGTTTGTGGTGAGGATATACGCGACCAGTACGGACCCGGCACTGCAGCAGGAGCTCCAGTTGAAACTGGCCAGGAAGTGTCTCCATGCCTGCGGCATCTCTCTGTTCGACCTGGAGAAAGACCTACACATCATCAGTGAGTCCTACTGACTAAGCTCCGCAGTGAAATTTCCCCCTGGTACAGATCTAGGATCCGCTTCCCCTCCCCTAACCTTAACCATTAGTGGGGAAAATGGAAAACTGACCCAAGATCAGCGTCTAGGGGAAACTCTACGCTACACCATCTCGCTCTGTCAGATATTGGCATATGAGGCGTCATCGTATGTGTGGGTTTAAGAGACTGTTTAATAGACTGGAGACTTAGTGACAGAGGACAAACTCATTGTAAGGGTTGGAATGGAATAAAAGCAAACCATGTTTGTTACCTTTCTATTCATTCCATTCCAGCGATTGCAATGAGCCGGTCTCCATATCTGTCTGTTTGTATCTGTATGTGTGTTTCAATAATGTCTTTGTTTATTAGTGAATGTGTGTGTCTGTGTTTTCCAGGTACGGGGTTTGACGAGGAGGCAGCATTGCTGGGAGCAGGCAGGGAATTTGCTCTGATGAAAACAGCATCAGGAAAGGTAAGAACGTGAGAATTGTACAAACTGAGATGCATGAGACTGCAGCATAAAAATGTTAATGGTAGTTTGTGTGTGGGTGAATAAGCAAATGGTAATTATAATCTGCTACTCCTAGTTTTGGAGTGTGACCAGCAACACAAGGGCTCTGCTTGTTCTGTTCTTCCTCGCAACACACACACACACACACACTATCTTCCTGTAATAGTGAGGACCTTGACACAGGACCTTGAAATGAGGACAATTTCACTTCAAAGCCTGATAAAACTCTAATGAAAAAATAGACATGCAGAGCACCAGTCTAGTGAGGACCAGTGGTTGCTAGGTAGTTTCTGCATCACATCTCCTTATTTGAGTGCCCGCATCCTACTAGGCTGTTTCTGTCTGACAAGTTGAAAACATTACAGGAATGTTCTGCAAATGTTGAAGACCTCACTCAAAACAACATGCAGGGAAAGTGCTGAGTTTTTGTTAATGTTTTATTCAAGCCTCCATACTGCAAAATGAGCATGAGGAAGTCAAATTGTAAAAAACAGTGTCTGGACATTTCTTTAACATTTACATCCAAAATATAGATTTGGTTCTGAAACTGCACTGCTCCTTTAAACCTTTACAAGAAAACATGAACACCTTGAGTGCACCCCCCCTTTTACCTTCAGAACAGCCTCAATTCATTCGGGGCATGGACTCTACAAGGTGTTAAGCGTTCCACAGGGATGCTGGCCCATGTTGACTCCAATGCTTCTCACAGTTGTGTCAAGTGTGCTGGATGTCTTTTGGGTGGTGGCTCATTCTTGATTTACACAGGAAACTGTTGAGTGTGAAAAACCCAGAAGCTTTGCAGTTCTTGACAGAAACCGGTGTGCCTGGCACCATACCCCATTCAAAGGCACTTAAATATTTTGTTTTGCCCATTCACCCTCTGAAAGGCACACATACACAAAGACTTGAAAATCCTCCTTTAACCGGTCTCCTCTCCATCATCTACACTGATTTGAAGTGGATTTAACAAGTGACCATAAGGGATCATAGCGTTCACCTGGCCAGTCAATGTCATGGAAAGACCAGGTGTTCTTAATGTTTTGTACACTCAGTGTATACCATGCCATGAATTGAATATCAAGTGTGATAAAACGGATACGTTTATGACTACGAGTATGATGAGATCAGCACACCCCTACAAACTACCACAACAACCTTAAAAAGCTATACCGATCATAACTTAATTTCTTCCATCATGAAAAAAAACATCACTACTGCCTTTTTGTGTCATGCTTATGTTTGCAATAGCCTACTGTCACAACACAGACAAAGAACTAAGATGGTTCGTAAACATTGAGCACTGAGCAGCAGCTGAAAGAATAACAGACCATCTGTTTTGCCGGGAACCTTCTTTAGCGCCTTAAGTTTTCCAAAATGATGCCACACTTCTCACATTTCTCAAAGCTGCTCCAGGGCTTCTTGGGTTGAGGAGTCATTCTCTTCAAACCTAATCGCAAAAAGATTAAAACAAATACACATGATGGTCCAACAAAATACTGTTAACAAATATTAGAAAAGCAATTAGGGGAATGGGGTGAGAGAGAGACAAAAGAGGGAGAAGGAGAGAGGGGAGCAAGAGAAAAGAGTGGGGGGGGGGGCAGGTAGAGGGAGGGAGAGGAGAAAAAAAAGCATTAGTGAAGGATAGTTGAGCTGACAGCATAGAAAGGGAGAGGAAGCCAGCCATCTCTTTCTATATTTCCACCTCACAGTAGAGTGCTGCATGGGGTCGGGTACTCACGGTTCCCTGCAGGAGACCCGCAAAACATTCCTTGAAACAGTGGGTTGGCTCGCGGTTCAGAACAATTATATTGCGAGTTGGAAACATTTGAAATAATGTTAATATCATATCTATTGTTTACAGGAAACTCATTTAACAATTTTAGATGGAAAAAGGACAGGGGGGGCCAAATATACTTCTCCCATGGGCAAAGAAATTGAAAAGATGTGATATTAATGAAGAAGAATTTTGATCCGAATGTGCAAATTGTCCAAACAGATTCTCAAGGCAGATGGATGATTTTAAGTATGTTATTGGACCATAAACAGATATGGCCCATTAATCTATACGGTCCACATAATGTTGATCCATGCTTCTTTGAAAATATATATAATAATTGATCAAACCTACACGCAATACAAGACTCTTGTTATGGTGGGAGATTATAATACGGTTTGAAATACGTCAAAAAATACGACCGTAAAGAAATCACACTACAAACTATCACCCTCATGCTCTTAAGGAAATCACAAATGTCATGGATATTTTGGAACTAGTGGATATATGGAGGCTTAAATATCCTGACCGTGAGGGTATACAGTGCTTTCGGAAAGTTTTCAGTCCCCTTGACTTTTTCCACATTTTGTTACGTTCCAGCCTTTTTCTAAAATGGATTAAATAAAAAATGTTCCCTTGTTAATCTACACACAATACCCCATGACACAGCGAAAACAGATTTTTTTCGAATTGTTTGCTAATTTATATACACTGCTCAAAAAAATAAAGGTAACAGTAAAATAACACATCCTAGATCTGAATGAATGAAATAATCTTATTAAATTCTTTTTTCTTTACATAGTTGAATGTGCTGACAACAAAATCACACAAAAATAATCAATGGAAATCCAATTTATCAACCCATGGAGGTCTGGATTTGGAGTCACTCTACAGGCTGATCCAAATTTGATGTAATGTCCTTAAAACAAGTCAAAATGAGGCTCAGTAGTGTGTGTGGCCTCCACGTGCCTGTATGACCTCCCTACAACGCCTGGGCATGCTCCTGATGAGGTGGCGGATGGTCTCCTGAGGGATCTCCTCCCAGACCTGGACTAAAGCATCCGCCAACTCCTGGACAGTCTGTGGTGCAACGTGGCGTTGGTGGATGGAGCGAGACATGATGTCCCAGATGTGCTCAATTGGATTCAGGTCTGGGGAACGGGAGGGCCAGTCCATAGCATCAATGCCTTCCTCTTGCAGGAACTGCTGACACACTCCAGCCACATGAGGTCTAGCATTATCTTGCATTAGGAGGAACCCAGGGCCAACCGCACCAGCATATGGTCTCACAAGGGGTCTGAGGATCTCATCTCGGTACCAAATGGCAGTCAGGCTACCTCTGGCGAGTACATGGAGGGCTGTGCGGCCCCCCAAAGAAATGCCACCCCACACCATGACTGACCCACCACCAAACCGGTCATGCTGGAGGATGTTGCAGGCAGCAGAACGTTCTCCACGGCGTCTCCAGACTCTGTCACGTCTGTCAGTGCCAATCTTGGTGTTCTCTGGCAAATGCCAAACGTCCTGCACGGTGTTGGGCTGTAAGCACAACCCCCACCTGTGGACGTCGGGCCCTCATACCACCCTCATGGAGTCTGTTTCTGACCGTTTGAGCAGTCACATGCACATTTGTGGCCTGCTGGAGGTCATTTTGCAGGGCTCTGGCAGTGCTCCTCCTGCTCCTCCTTGCACAAAGGCGGAGGTAGCGGTCCTGCTGCTGGGTTGTTGCCCTCCTACGGCTTCCTCCATGTCTCCTGATGTACTGGCCTGTCTCCTGGTAGCGCCTCCATGCTCTGGACACTACGCTGACAGACACAGCAAACCTTCTTGCCACAGCTCGCATTGATGTGCCATCCTGGATGAGCTGCACTACCTGAGCCACTTGTGTGGGTTGTAGACTCCGTCTCATGCTACCACTAGAGTGAAAGCAACGCCAACATTCAAAAGTGACCAAAACATCAGCCAGGAAGCATAGGAACTGAGAAGTGGTCTGTGGTCACCACCTGCAGAACCACTCCTTTATTGGGGGTGTCTTGCTAATTGCATATAATTTCCACCTGTTGTCTATTCCATTTGCACAACAGCATGTGAAATTTATTGTCAATCAGTGTTGCTTCCTAAGTGGACAGTTTGATTTCACAGAAGTGTGATTGACTT
This sequence comes from Salmo trutta, assembly GCF_901001165.1. Lineage (NCBI taxonomy): Eukaryota > Metazoa > Chordata > Actinopteri > Salmoniformes > Salmonidae > Salmo > Salmo trutta. The sequence goes on along the minus strand of NC_042980.1, from coordinate 2,398,835 downwards.
GGACTTACATTGTGTTGTTTAAGTGTTCCCTTTATTTTTTTGAGCAGTGTATTTATAATAAAAAAAAGATGTATTGCTTATTTATTAATTATTCAGACCCTTTGTTAGGAGACTTTAAATTGAGCTCAGGTACATCCTGTTTCTATTGATCATCCTTGATGTTTCTACAACTTGATTGGAGTCCACCTTTGGTAAATGCATTTGATTGGACATGATTTGGAAAAGCACACACCTGTCTATATAAGGTCCTGCAGTGTGTGTCAGAGCAAAAACCAAGCCATGAGGTTGAAGGAATTGTCTGTAGAGCTCCGAGACAGGATTGTGTCGAGGCACAGATCAGGGGAAGGATACCAAAACATTTCAGCAGAATTTAAGGTTCCCAAGTACACTGGCCTTCAATATTCTTAAATGGATGAAGTTTGGAACCACCAAGACTCTTCCTAGAGCTGGACCTGATGGTCACTCTGACAGAGCTTCAGAGTTCCTCTGTGGAAATGGTAGTCCTTCTGGAAGGTTCTCCCATCTCTGCAGCACTCCACCAGTCAGGTTTTTATGGTAGAATAGCCAAACAGAAGCCACTCCTCAGTAAAAGGCACATGACCGCTCGCTTGGTGTCTCAGAACTCTGCTGAATGCCAAGCGTCACGTCTGGAGGAAACCTGGTACCATCCCTACGATGAAGCATGATGGTGGCAGCATCATGCTGTGTGGATGTTTTTCAGCAGGAGGGACTGGGAGGCTAGTCCCTGATCGAGGGAAAGATTAAAGGAGCAAAGTACCGAGTGATCATTGATGAAAACCTGATCCAGAGCTCTCAGGACCTCCGACTGGGGAGAAGGTTCACCTTCCAACAGCATAACGACCCTAAGCACACAGCCAAGACAACGCAGGAGTGGTTTCGGGACAAGTCTCTGAATATCCTTGAGTGGCCCAGCGAGAGCCCGGACTTGAACCCGATCAAACATCTCTGGAGAGACCTGAAAATAGTTGTGCAGCGATGCTCCCCATCCTACCTGACAGAGCTTGAGAGGATCTGCAGAGAAGAATGGGAGAAACTCATCAAATACAGGTCTGTCAAGCTTGTAGCGTCATACCCAAGAAGACTCAAGGCTTTAATCGCTTCCAAAGGTGCTTCAACAAAGTACTGAGTAAACGGTCTGAATTATTTTTTTACTTTGTCATTATGGGGTATTGTGTGTAGATTGAGGGGGAAAAAAATATTTAATCAATTTTAGAATAAGGCTATAACATAACACAATGTGGAAAAAGTCAAGGGGTATGAATACTTTCCGAATGCACTGTATGATCAAATACTTGTGGTTCACTTTTGCAACATTGATACTATAATGCATGCATTCATAGTTGGGAGCTAAATTGGTGGCTGCTGCTCAGTGGTACGTGGGCTGCCAACTCCTCTCTCTCGCTTTCTCTCTGCTAGCTAGTCTGAGTTTTGTAGGTAGTGACCATGGCGTGCTTTCTAAGATGAGACCGTGGCAGCTAGCATTCAGACCTTATGATTGTACATGCCCAGTCAATAGCCTTTTGGACGTATGGGTAGTCTACTCCCCTGAATAGGCATTGAGTTGGACAGCTATCAGGTTGTTTGTTGAATGAACATTCCCTGATCTATTCATCCCTGCGTCTCATATTTTACATTACTGTTATTTTTATGATATTACAGCTGTTATGATAGGCACATTTCAGTGATGAATAGGCCTATGCCTTGCAAATCACCTTGTCTTCTAAATATCACTATCAACATGGACAGCTATACATTTTCCAAAATGTTGTGACATGTAATTTGACTGCTGGGCTATTGTGTCAGTACCTTTTGTTGCAAAATAACATCATAGGATATCTACATGAACTGAAAGGTGGAACATGCGCACAATGTTTGCAGTGCCAGTGTACTGAGTGTTTCCCCTGGGATGTCACAAGGGAATTGACAGAAATCCCGCAGTTTTTCAGAATGCAAATGCACATTAAAAGTAGTTTTATTTTTAAGATAAGGGGACATTAGATTACTATTGGTTATGAATAGGCTAAGAAATTATATTGAAGTAGTTTTTACTTTTAGGTAGCTACTCACTTTCAATAATTAAACACATCTGGTATGATGTTACACAAGTGCTTGTTAGAAAGAATCCTAAGAAACAAGTCATTATTATGGGAAAGGGGGGGTACCTTGTCAGTTGTACAACTGAAATGCGTTTTAACCCAACCCCTCTGAATTAGAGAGGTGCAGTGGGCTGCCTTAATCGACATCAACGGTGTCCAGGGAGCAGTTGTTGGTGGTTGACTGCCTTGCTCGAGCAGAACTGGCAAATGTTGTTTTTGTACCTTGCCGGCACGGGGATTCGCACCGATGCTCTTAACCCGCTATGCAACCTGCCGCCATGTCATTTCCATGTAGATACCAAGTCAATAACAGACTACCGGTGTGCAATATACACATTTATACATGCATGGCTCTGGCCACCTCACCTGCTGCTGTCAATGCCAGCTTGCTGCCAACTCTTCATATCAGGTGATTGGTACCCAGGATGTGGCTGGGTTGCAAAATTCCAGTTATTTCCCCAAAATAACTTGTTTTTCCTGTAATCCTGTTTGGAGGATTCCTGGATTTCATGTTTATTCTGTTGTAATTCCAGGAATCTTCCAACCAGGGAATTTTGAGGAAGTTATTTTGCAACCCTAGTCTATCCTCTTTTGATCCTGTCAGCACACTACGGTGTATCACATTTTGTTGACAAAACCAGCACATGATATGATATTTAGATATTGATATTAACAGAACATTGTGCGATTTTAATAAATACAGAATGACCTAGCATTAAGATGATGGTGGATATAACCAGGTAGCCTGGTCACTCACCTGGAGTGACCGTTGAGTTCACCAGACATTATGGCATCCCATGGGCCCCCGGCCCAACAGGTTGAGGTCCAATGGTCCTCCCATGGGGTTGAAGTGGCTGGGGAGCTGGATGGGTTCCCTGGCATGGGGCTGTAGCTTGGCAGGTAGCCAAATCTGTTGTGGCTGGGTGGCCCCCACGCCCTGCCTCATCAACATGACGTTCTGCTGCATGAGTCTCCTCTCGCGATGCTAGAAGCTGTAGAGCTCCCGCTGCTGCTGAAAACAGTTTAGCCCCTTGTGTGTGTACAGTAGATTAATGTATCCTCCTGTATACATTGTATGCATGATGACTGTCTTTCACCTGGGAGTTTAGAGGAGGCTGCAGAGACAGAGGTTGGGAAACATTTATACTTTTTATCTGTGAAAACAGCCTTCGCAACGTGCAAATTGCAGTGTCTCAAAATAACAATTACATCTGAAATAGACTGGATGGCACTAAATTCAGAGGTAGAGGGATGGATGGAGAAGAGAATAGGGGACTGAATTTTAATAATTCAGTATAACTAGCTATAATGGTTAGGACTTAGTCAAAACCAGTTAAAACAAACCCCTTCCTGTGGAGAGAAGAGAGGGAATGAACTATGCCCACATTAGAAAGGTGAGGAACAGGAAAGTGGTAGGTAACTGTGGTGCTCGAGAGACACAACGCCTGCTTGTTTCCTTAATTGGCACTTAACTGATTCATTCACTATGACTGATTGGTCAGAGTGCACATACCTTGTTTAAACTGGTTTAATCTGGTGTGTTGGGGCAGGGTTAAAAAAACCTCTGATCATCGACTACCAAGATTTCCCATGACTGATGTTCCCACTCTGCCTAGCCCATCTCTTACCTGCTGTGGGCCATGCAGCCTCTGTTGCAGCTGTTGCCTGAGCTGGTTGGGTGGCAGCCAGAGCTAGTTTGCCATATCATGCACTCTTCCCCTCCAGGCCTCTGTGTCATGCCCACACCCCCAAGGAAAGCCCTCCTGGGCGCCACAAAGCCTTCCATGCCCTGTGCCCCTGCCATCGCTGGATGGAACTGGGTTGGGGGTCCAGGGTTGAACGGAGAGGGGTAGCCGGGCAGCTTGGGGTCCATTTTAGATGGAGGTGTCAGCGGGGGGCTGGGAGGGGAACATTTGAGGGATGGGGTTGAAGCAGCCGCCCTGGGGAGAGGAATGGATAGGGTCAATACTGGGTTAATTACAGTCAAACAAACACCCCAGGACCAAACCAATCATTACATCAGGCATGTATTGATGATTAACTGCACTGATGGAAAATAACACTTCTATTGTGCCCTGGACAGGAATCTGCAGTGAGTGTAGAAAACATTAAAACCACCTGCTCTTTCCATGACAGACTGACCAGGTGAATCCAGGTGAATGCTATGATCCTTTATTGATGTCACTTGTTAAATCCACTTCATTCAGTGTAGATGAAGGGGAGGAGACGGGTTATAGAATCATTTTTAATAATTTTTAAGCCTTGGGAAAATTGAATCATGGATTGTGTATGTGTGCCATTGAGGGTGAATGGGCAAGACAACAGATGAAGTACCTTTTGAACGGGGTATGGTAGTAGGTACATTTTAGGAAGGTGTTCTTAGTTGTAGCTCCCGAGGGGCGTGGTGTTCTAAGGCACTGCATCTCAGTGCAAGAGGTGTCACTACAGTCCCTGGTTCGAATCCAGGCTGCACCACATCCGGTCGTGATTGGGAGTCCCAAAAGGCGGCACACAATTGGCCCAGTGTCGTCCGGCTTTCTCATTGTAAATAAGAATTTGTTCTTAACTGACTTGTCTAGTTAAATAAAGGTTACACACACACCACACTGACCAAAAAGTTATTTTGTTGGCATTTACATATGTCCCCATTACCAGTAAAACATCATCAAAACCTATTTCTTTCACTTGCTGTGCTGTTTCGTTGTTCAGTCGTTTCATTCTCAACCAGGATTTCTATGGAACGCCGTTTGGGTCTTTGCATGTCAAAAAAGATACACGTCAATAACACTATTTGACGTGTCAAAACACTATTTGACCAAACAGGACCTGAATATGACTGCACGTCGCATATTAATTTAATGCGTTCATAATTTTTCTGTAATTATTACAGAACCACTCGTATTTCATATGTCACAACGATTCATAGATACGTATGCTATGATGCTGGTAAAGTTGTCTTGCGAACCGACAGTGCTGGTCAATTAAAAAAAAAAAGCTCATGAATGCAAACAATGTTTTTCCCCAAAAATATAGCAAAACGACATCTGTTTCAGTAGCTATAGTTAGCTAGCCAACTATATAGCTCGGTGTCTTTATCTAAAATAACCCCAATTTATAAGATAGTTCTTATTTGATTAATGGTGGTCGGACCCATCTATGTGAAGCTAGCTACAATAGTGGACTTTGCGTTTAGCCTTCAAAATAAAAGTATGGCATAATTCTACTGTTTGTATTAATTTGCATCAGTCAATGTCATACTTTTATTTTGAAGGCAATTCGCCAATTCCACGATTGTGCCTAATCCTTATTGTGGCTAGCTTCACAACACAACCCGGTCCGGTCGAGCTTCAATAGCCAGATGAAGCAAGCTGGCTGCTTATAACGTTAGCTTTTTGAAACGAGGTTAAGTAGCTGGTTGGGTATTTATTTTCATGAACTGAAGTTCAATTTCCATAGGTTAACAACAAGTGGCAACCTAGCTAATACTTACTCACAAAGATTCCTAAATCATTTCTAAGAATAATGAAAATGACTGCAGTTTCTACTGGTCATTGTTTTCAGGCTGGTTGTATTGGGGCTAGCTAGTTACCAAGCTAAAGCTAGCTACCCCAGAAGTTGCGGTCGAACATATTATGCTTTATTGCCAACGCGGTATTGTAAACGCATCGTTCGGGGCCTGTGTTTTCTTGTTTGCGGATTGTTTTGTACAGCTTTGACAGTGCTTCTGTATCTTTTTTGACACACAGACCCAAACAGCGTTCCATAGTATGTATGTCGTGAAGCTAATAGCAGTGACGCTATTACTGTGTAACTCCAGTAGGGCAACATCTGAAAATAGCGCACTTGGTAGTGTGTACCGGTGCTCAACCTGTCGGCGAAAACCAACATCACCCACGACAGAGAACGGTTGATTGTCAAGGGCAATTAATTCCATTATTTTGGCTTTAATGGATTTCACCTTTAAGTTGTCTTGCTGAATTTTTTTTACTCTTTCAAATGACTGCTCAACTTGTTGACTGCTTGATCCACACAGCAGACATTGTGGGCTAGGTTAGGAATCCTATGTTGCATGTGTAGCGCAAAATGTTACGTGGGGTCATAACGTTATGTACCTACGTTATATATGTATGCACATCAGCTTTGACATTGGTTTTGCACATCGGTGTTAAACTATACATCGGCCAATACCGATGTTGGCCTTTTTAGCTAATTGGCCGATTCCGATATGTTTACCGATATATCGTGCATCCCTAGTTGAATGTATTCCGAAGTGCAACTGACTAGGTATCCTTTTTCTTTGAATTTGTTAACTCAAAGTAGTTGTGTTAGGGAGCATACAATTAACAGATGAGAGCTGTGTGTGTCGTGCTATACTTGTGAGGACCGAACATAGATAAATTACCTTTCAAGTAAGGACTTTTTGGCACGTGAGGTCCAAAAAGTGGGTCCTCACTTGCTTTCGCTAGTAATGGCACCCTAGGGTCTATTGCATTCAGTTTTGCAAGTTCTCAGAGGACCTTAGTTGCATAGTGGTTATTGAAATGTCTGTGTTTCTCTGTGCCCTTGGTTGCATTCTGAAGAACAAACACTGGTACTGCATTGAACATTTTTTTATTGGACTGCAGAAAACAGATGTTTCTGATTAAACCATGGGACGCTGGCTCATGGATTTTTGTGACTGGATACAATCCTCTCCCCATCTTAGGTATTGTTGCATCAATATGTTTTGACCATAAGTCCTGAACTTGCTTAATTTACATTTTATTCATTACAATATTTATTTGCGGTTTAGGGTTTCGTGAATGATTTGTCCCAAATACAATGCTTTTAGTTGTAGAAATATTTAGGACTAACTTACTTCTTGCTACGCATTCTGAAACTTACTGCAGCTCTTTGTTAAGTGTTGCAGTGATTTCATTCGCTGTAGTAGCTGACGTGTGTAGTGTTGAGTCATCTGCATACATAGACACACCGGCTTTACTCAGCCAGTGGCAGGTCATGAGTAAAGATTGAATAAAGTAAGGGGCCAAAACAGCTGCCCTAAGGAATTGCTGATTCTACCTGGATTATGTTGGAGGGGCTACTATTTTTAAAGAACATCCTCTGTGTTCTGTTAGACAGGTAACTCTCAATCCTCAATATAGTAGGGGGTGTAAAGCCATAACATAAGTTTTTCCAGCAGCATACTATGGTTGATAATGTCGAAAGCCGCACTGAAGTCTAACAAAACAGCTCCCACAATCTTTTTATTATCATTTTCTCTCAGCCAATCATCAGTCATTTGTGTAAGTGCCGTGCATGGTGCATTGCTTCTCTCCAGGCCTGAGGGCACACACTTTTTTGTAAGCTTAAATTGAAGAGATGGCAAATAGGAGTGGCAATATCGTCCGCGATCATCCTCAGTAATTTTCCAGCCAAGTTGTTTGACCCAGGTGGGTTGTCATTGTTGATGGACAATATTTTTTTAAATCTCTTCCACACTCACTTTTACAGAGTTCTAAATTACAATGATTGTCTTCCATAATTTGGTCAGTTATACTTGGATGTGTAGGTTTGGCATTTTTATTTTTATTCACAATGAATGAAAGATTACATGTAAAGCCACTGTACATTTTTCCCCTTTTTGTCCCGTCCCCCCAGAATTCCTCCAAACCCATTTACAAAGAAAGGCAGTCATTGAGTTACATATCAGAAAACAAAAGTATACAACAATGTTACTTCAATACAAGCAAAAATGTAGTAGCCTAACTTTCTGGTGAAAAGGTGTTTTCAAAAGGGCATCCAGACCCGATCCTAGTGATTAGAATTGGAAAGGTTGGGCTTTGATTTCGAATAAACTGGCGTATTTGGAAATGCCTAAATAATCTTGAATGGTGTAGATTAAATCAGATTTTTTGCTCTTCAAAATTGGCAAAGGTGCAGCCTATATAAAGGTCAGTAAACTTGGTAAGGCCATTCCTCTGCCACGGCCTGAAAGCTGAATCCAGTTTTCCTGGAAGGAAGAGGTGATTATTACATGTAGGACCTTGAATAGAGAAATCACAGAATTTTAAATGTTGATGGAATGGAGTCCAAATTTAAGTATTGATAAAAAAAATGTTGGTGGGGGGATTGGATGTGTAGCACGAAGCAGAAAGGGGGAGATTGGAGGTGACTAAAGCTGACAAAGAGGATTAGAAACAGGAATTGGCTTATGTTTGACACCAGCCAGTTTCTGGGGTGTGAAGCCAGTAAATCATATTTTGTATATTCGTTGCCCAGTAATAATACATAAAGTAATTATACATCTCTCTGGAGGAATGCTTTACGTATTCTTGGATTCCCACCTCCCCATAGAAAAAAAATATAAGCTTATCCACTGAAGTGAAAAGACTTTGGTAAAAAAAAAAAAGTACATAACTCTGGGCAATACATTCATCTTGATTACAATCCATTTTACCAGCTAAATTAAAATGGAGAATACTCCATCTCTGAAAGTCCAGTTTAAGTTTGTTAATCAGGGGAGTAAAGTTCTCATGGAGGGAGGAAAAGGTATGGGTGATATTGATCCCTAGATATTTAAAGCCAGAATTGGACATACGAAATGGAATAGTATGCCTTGGAATTTGTAGTGCTAATTCATTAATTGGAAAGCATTCACTTTTTGAGAAACTCAATTTATAGCCCGAAAACACACCAAACCTATGCAGGTCTGAGATGTATAAAAGAAAGTCATCTGCGTACAAGTTAACTTTGTGTTCCTGTCCCCATCTGTAGATACCATGTATTGAGGGTGTGGCCTTTAGCTTAATAGAAAGGGGTTCTATCACCAGGGCAAATAACAGAGGTGACATTGGACATCCCCGGCATGTGGCCCTTGATAATGGGAAATACTGTGAACGAAGTTTGTAATTGCTGATGCCTTGGGTGATGAGTACAACAGTCGGACCCAGGAAATTAAGTTTGCACCAAAGCCAAATTTTCCCATTACAGAGAATAAATATTCCCATTCTACCCTGTCAAATGCCTCCAAATCTAAAGAGAACCACTTCAGGAACGTCCGAAGGCGCAGGAGAGTGTATGACATTAAGCAGACGTAAAATGTTAGAAAAGGAGTTTCGACCCTTAATTAATGAACCCTGTCTGACAAAAGAAAAAGCATGTAGCGAGAAGTTTGGCAAATGGATCTACACGTTCTGCCTGGCTCATAAATGCAGACAAAGCGCTGACATTTTTGAAGGAGATAATGATCTAGGATTTGAGCGGTCCAAGTCCCCTCCAAAAATTAAGTAGTGTGAGTTGAGATTGGGCAGCAAAGATATAAGTTTCTTAAGAATCAACATAATCCCAATTGGGAGCATAAATATTTACAAACAAAACAGAAGTGTGAAAGAGAACAGGATGCCATAACAAAATGCCCCTGTGGATCCGAGATGTCAGCAGCGGTAAATTGCACTTTCTTATGAATAAGTATTGCTGTTCCCCTTGCCTTAGCATTGAATTTTGAATGGAATATTTGTCGTACCCAAGCTTTACGGAGTCTACCGTGATCTGCTACACACAGATGTGATTCTTCTAAGAATGCTATATCGGTTTTTAAATTCTTAAGATGAGCAAATACTCTAGCCCGTTTAACCGGGTTGTTCATTGCCTTGACGTTCCAGCTTGTAAACCTAATAGCTGACCCCCAACCCCCACCCCGAATATCTGAATTGTCAGTCATTAAAAGTTTAGATTACTAAATTAAAACTGGAATAGACATGAAAACCCTGTATAAGACCACCGATTATAGCTTGTGACAAAAGAAAAAGCATGTAGCGAAAAGTTTGGCAAAAAACTGTTGAAGTAGAATATGTAACCATCAAATGGTTAATGAAGGCAAACAACTCCCTCCCCCCCTGACATAAAACCCTCAAAATAGCACAACAAAATTAACACAGTACAAGATAACTGTCCTATGCTCGCCTCTAAGTTGGACCGCAAGCTTCCCCAAATAGGGTCAAACTTCAGTCACTTAATTTACACAAGAGGGCTCCCAATTATTAACAGAGTTCTATACAACGGCAGTTTTAATTGTTTAATCTCAGATATTGACAGTGTCGATCAGGTCCATCCTCCATTGGCTTTAACAAACACAAATAGCCACATAAAATGCTTCTGTTGGTCAAGACTAAAGCCCATAAATTGCGTTAGGGGCGCGTTCCACGCCACGCTCACGCAGCAGCACCGTGCAACTGCATCCACGGGTAGTAAAATATGATACTCACACGGAACCCAAACCGGCAACGCGCGTGCGCCATTGTGCGCTATCGTGCATAAATTGATTTTGTCCCCCTACACCAAACGCGATCACGACACGCAGGTTAAAATATCAAAACAAACTCTGAACCAATGACATTAATTTGGGGACAGGTCGAAAAG